>NW_010532652.1:54431-59436 GCF_000687285.1 Phaethon lepturus | reverse complement strand
TCCATGATCTTCCCTGGTACGGAGGTCAATGAGTAAGTCCGGATTTTTACCCACCATCTTTTCAGTCTTTGAATTAAAATTCCTCCAGGACTCTGATCATTCCCTCCACTGGTCTCTTAACACCTATTTCTCTTTTGCATAGTGAGGTTCCATGCTCAATCTCTCAGCTTGGAGATGCTCCAAACCTGGCCACAGGTGTATCACTGGTACACAGGACTTGAAATGCTCTCTACAAATTAATTTTCTCCATGTTCTTGGGTTTGAAACATCAGCAAAAAATAACTTGCATCAATCCCTAGCAATAGGTCAGTGGCAACTTTTGCAAGGACAGACTAGCAGGAATCTGGAAATGATTGAACAGGAATAACTGGACAGGCTTATGCCTTATGCCTTATGTCCTTATTTGGCTGATGCCAAAATAGATGGCAAAAATGTATTGCATTACTAGTAGGTGAAGTAGGAATAGTGGGGAATAGTCATATTGGTAGGTGTCATGAAAAATCTTAAATCTAAAACAAGTAATTGCTCTCAGCACTGTTAATCTAGCTATGAAATCCTTCAATTGGTATCTAGAATATGATAAACTATTAGTCTTTGTTATGGCCATCACTGATCAGGGGCAGGCTGTGACTGAATCTGCTTCTGGACTCTTGTGCTCTCCCTTAGAGGTAATGTTCAAAGTATAACACAAGGAGCAACAGCTGGATTCTGCAGACAGATGTGGAAAGCAGAGAGTCAGTGAGATTGCTGTGATTAGTGTGATAAGCGGCAATCACAGCACACCAGCTGCCTTGTGACTTCCAAGGATTTTGCAACAGGGTGTAGCTTCTGCAATGTCCCAGCCTAGGAAAGTCCCCAACATCTGTGTGCAGAGCTCAGACTTCAGCTGTGAAGAACCAGAGCTCGCTTGCATGAAGCATTGAAAAACGTTCTACAGTGAGCCATGTAGTTACTGTTTGCCAGCCTGAGATACTTGCAGCTTCCCTTCTGTGCGATGTAGTCCAGAGCTTATAGCACTCACGGCATTTTGAGACCCCTTCTCAGTCCCACGTGAGCCATTTCTCCACTGTTCTTTCAGAACTCTATCCTGACCTGTATGCTGAGGCATCATTTCAACCTAAAGGCAGATGCCATTTTTCCCTGATTGCCAGATTCTTGCCATATAATGTGACCTGATAAAAGTGTCAGCAGAATGGATCCATCTGGCCTTACTCTGTTTGATAAAGTGGTAATGAACTTCGAGATCCAAGTTATCTGCAGAGAACACAAATGCATATGTGGACACCCTCTGTGTACCCATGAGGGTGTGCTTCTTTAGTGCTTCTGTTCAAAAGTATTTGATCAATAATTCTCTACCCATAGGGTAACGCAAAGGATCTCTGTGACCTGGAAGCAGCCTATCTCAAGACCTTGGTAGAAACCCCCAAGTTTTCCTAGGGCTTTGTCAACATCTGGCAGCTTATTCAACTGGTTGTACTCCTGCTAACAAGACAGTGGTGTAAAAAGACACTGAGGGCTTATGATTTTGAATAGGTGCAGTTATTCTTGTAACCAGAGCCTTTTACTTCATTTGACATCAAGTGCTGAAAGTGTAACTATACTACTGGTCTTCTTGGGCACCTTTTATCAATACCACATTGCAGAAGTATCCAGAAAGCTTCACACCTAAAACATTGAACAGTGCCAAATGCTCTGGAAACAGGAGTAACACCAGAAGATGTTCATTGCCAAAATGTCAAAAGCCGTTTAAAGTATTATTGCCTTGCTTCTAGTACCAGTAGCCTCCCAGTACAGTAAAATGTAGCAATGCTCCAAAGCAGTGCAAGTCTGGTGACTAAGTTCAAAGCGCCTACTGCAACAACTAGAACTAAGCCAAATTTTTCACTAAAGTATATGAAGAGAGTTCATGTGCTCTGTTTTACCAGTGGGGCTTTAAGGATAGTGACTTTTTTTCAAGAGAAGAATCATTTAAACCGTGGCTGCTGTTTTGATAGTGAAAGGACCATTTCTGTAACCTAAGAGCTAGTTTCTCCCCTGGTGCAATGACATGCTAAAAAAGCACAAAGTGCATGCGGGGGAAAAGGCAGGGTTATTGCAATTTTACAGGTGGGAAATCTGAAACATAAGGGAGATGCTGTGATTTTCCCCAAACGTCACAGTAACTGATAAAAAACACCAGACTTCAATGGAGACATCCATTTTACAGTTATATTATGGGAGACAAGTGCAGCTTGTGACTGCAACTGCAAGGGATTGTTCTGGTTGCAGACTTTCTTGTTCACTGTTGGATGGAGGGAACTGGATGAAGGCAGTGAAGCTGCTGAGGGGACTGTTAAATGTGCCCTGCACTTACAGGCCAGGGAAAGGTGATGGTTGAGATCGTGTAGTATTTCAGCACACTTAATAAAGATCTCTTTCCTTCTGCAGCAGCTGTGCAAACACTGTTTTGTTAGCCCTATACTTGATGTTTAAGCTGAGACTCCTCACGCCTGCCACTTAGTGTGTTTGTGTTCACTGAGGCTCAGAAGGCTGCAGAGCAAGTCAGCTTACAGCTTCTCTCCTTAGAGCAGTTCCTTGCATTGTGCTCTCCTCAATTTGCTGTGGATGCCAGCTGGATGGATGTAAACACAGGAGAGGTTTTGCATATGGGGAAAATACACCAGGAGAGGAAGGGGGATGTGCAAACCTCCCTACAGGCATAAATTATCTGTTGAAAATCTAGGCTGTGGCCATCACCATTATAAGTCTTTAGACTGAGTGGCTTCAAAGCAAGCTGGTTTTTTGTATATTACCCCTTCATCCTTCAATATTTAGAAGATGAAAGGAATGATTTCAAGCAGTGGTGAGGAACTTAGGCAGGAACAGAACATTCTGCTGCTTATGGTGTAGACAGAGGATATCTTTTAAGGTAGAAACTATGAGCACAACTACATAGAAATGCTCATTTCTGATGGCTTATGGGATATGCCTGGGAATACAGTTTACCTATGTGTGTTCTGACCAATTCATGCCAAAAGCAGGACACACCAGAAGGCCTGCGGTCCTAAATTTTTCAGCTTAGTTTTTGATCTGTTGGACAAGTCTCGAGTCAAAGCTCTGAAAGCTCGCTAAAAACAATGGGTGACGTTAGTTTATAATTTCATTAGTAGTTACAGATTACTCATCTTGATTTTTCAGAAGAAAATACCTGGTAACAATAGCAACAACCCTCCATTTTGGGGGCTTTCTGGTAAGACCAGAAAGCAGCTCTTTTGAGGCGTAACTGTGTATGATGCCAAGGAGAAATGAGAGCTAATAAAATGCAGAATATACATCACGCATTTACATTTATTGCACATTAAACCTCGGCACACACAAAAGATAATGACAGATGCAAATTGAGAGCACTCAAACAGTGTGTCTGTCGATGGGGAATGGGCATGGAGCCAGACACCCATATTTTCAGCAACCATATGTTTTGAGGGGGGGTCAGGGAGGAACCAAGCTGCAATGCAGGGGCTATTAGACTGCAGATTAACCTCACCAGGGAAGTGTGCTAGCACCTTTCCTTCTGTTTTGCATCCAGATTCACTGCAATCAATTATTTATTTGCAGAGGTGGGACTGAAGCTGAAGCCAAAATACCAGCTTTGCAAGCTTAGAATTCTGAACCAGACAGCCTATCTTGGGATTATCTGACTGTTCATTTGTATTAGGGCAGCAGCTAGGAACCCCAGCTGAGGTCAAAGCCCTGTTGTACACATGTATAATCGGCAGTCCCTAGCTGGAAGAATTTCTCATATAAATAGACAATTCAGACAAAGGAGTTAGCATCCCTCTTGCTCAGGTGGGGTGACACTGAACTGTGACACACACATAAGACCCCATATGTAGTGCATGGGAGAGCTGGAAATTACCTTCTGATGCACTGTCCTTATGCCAGTGTATTAATTACAGGGCAAACTTTTTAATCTGCTGTAGGAAGGAGCTGGCTAATTTATTCTTCGTCCTTATTCTTTGTATTCAGACGATTTACTCTTTTTAGATCACTTTGCTTTAGTCAATCAGCATAAGTGTCTGCTTCTCTAGTGCAGAAACTCCCCTTTTGAAGGGGAACAGCAGAGGAAGGTGCAAGTTTCTGCACAGCTGGAACATAGCTATAGTACTGGAGAAACAGCTGGATGAGAATACAAAGCACTTAATATTACAAGCGAGTTGACAGGTCTCTATCAAAATAGCCACCTGGACAATTACCTAGCGATCTGATCCTTGTCTGAGCATTTATTTTCAAGAGACAATGCTGGCACCAAAGACTGAATATGTTTGTCTTCAGCCTTTCTGTCTCTCCCTCTCCTCCTGTGAGTGAATCGCTACAAGAACATTTTGCTGCTTCCTTTGCTTCTGCTGTGCCAAAGATAAACAGCCCGTCAGCGCTATGCTGAAAAGGAACAGAGAAAGGAGGCTGGAAGTAGTTTAATTACTAAGAAGTGCTTGTTTTGTGTACGGTGTGATTGCTTCCTATGATACAGTAACTTCTCTTTCCCTGTGCAAGTGTGGTGTTTCTATTTATCAGGATGAAACTGAAGCAGCAAATTACAGAGGGAGAAGGAGCAACTCTATTGCTCTATTTGTAAGCAAAACTGGCAGCGTGTGTGAAAAAGCAGGAGTTGCTGTTGGAAGCCTATTATGGATTTTCTCTCTGCAGAATTCCAGGTTCTGTGGTGCTTCCTTGCACTTCCTGTTCTTAATTGGCTTTTAAAAGATGGCCCAAGTTCTTGCCAAGTTTGGAAGAGTTGGATATTATTAGTCCATTTTACAGAGGAGAAAACTAAGACACAGAGCTACCTTTATATGTAAATATTGGTAGTTACCGTTGTTTTCAATACTGAAAATGTGTTGAAGCTGGAAAACCAGATAGAGCGGACAGCAAAGCTGATTCTGCTCTGGCTCCTTGCAGGCAGCTGCCTGGGTCTGAGAGCTGTTCAGGCCTTAATGTCATGGGCTATACACCAGTTAACCGGTCTCGG
>NW_010532652.1:54095-54389 GCF_000687285.1 Phaethon lepturus | reverse complement strand
GGCTGGAAAGGTGGAGTCTAGCCAGTGGATCCATCTGCAGATTCATTTGCAGCTTTGGGGTCTCCGATGGCAGTGGGGGAAGGGTTCTGTTTACATTAGGTAACATTTCTTTAATCACCTTTTCCATTTAATTTTCTGTGCTTTGTGCTGCCTGCTAGGGATCGTTAAGCAATACTCTATAGTTATCGCTGCATATCACTTAGTGTGCTTTGCTCTAATAAGCTTTTGTAAATAAAACCCGGAGAGATGAAAAGGCCAATGCCTGATTACGAGCTACCAATTTTGTCTCATTAA
>NW_010532652.1:21244-54071 GCF_000687285.1 Phaethon lepturus | reverse complement strand
GGGGGGGAAGTAAATAGAATCTTTATCAATCTCATACACTTACAGTGCTGAAGAGAGCTTTCCACATTCATTAAGGAGGATGCCGAGAATAGAGATGTGTTTCCAGGCGCTTTTGGCTTATGAAGCTGTTAGGGGATGTTTTACTGATGATCAGCTTTTACTTCAATCAAAAGATGAGAAGGTAAGATGGAACCAAAGGAATCATAAAATATTTCTATGCGGAGGTTGGAAGAGGCCAATACACAATGGTATGCAATTTTCACTCTTCAAATGTGTATATTGGCAGTGATATGGATACTAGAAGAGAATAGCAGCTTTCCTGCTGGAACTTTCTGCATTTCCATTTTGGTAGCTGTTTACATGGGAATACCAATAAATGTGGAAAAATATAATACAGGAACCATGCATAATTAGGTTGGCCTCTCTGCTGATCAACAGGAACTTACCTGCCATTTTGTATTTTTTTTCCACATCTCCAATTAAAAACAACCCCACTGAAATAGATGTCATTTATCTCTGTTCCCATCTTTTATCATCAATACCTTCCTGAATGTGTTAGTCATCGGTTTAAAGATAAATTACTATTGTGGTCATTTGACTATTCCAGTAAAAACATCCATAAATTTCACTAAGCAAAACTTAAACCCAACTTTAGCTCTTCTTAGATAAATACCTTTACAGGAAAAGCCTTCCTGTTGCAGGTATTTCCCTAAAATCTGGGGTAACATTTACTCCAAAGCCTGCAACTGGAAAACGTTGGCCTACTATGAGTAGACCCTGGAATTTTCATTGGCAATTTGAAATTCAGAGAATCCTGATGGATTCTGCTCAGGGGCAAGGCTAGCAGCCTGCATATGTATCCTTGCTTTGTTAATATGCATTATTATATTTGTTCCAATACACTGAATGCATAAAATCTATTATATAGTCCACTTTTATCTTCTTGCACTTCCATACTCCAGCTACACTGTCCTTGCGTTTCCTTCATGAAGACAAGCAATTCATTCATCAGACAAATCCGTGAGATAAATGAGTAAAGATGGCTTAGTCAGCTAATTTCTTGTGGGCGTCACAACACAAGTAGATGATTTAAAAATTATAATAGCATTTTCTTTTGGAGGAGATAGAGTGTGGAATTCTTCTTTTCACTTGTCATGTTTCTTAGGTTCTATTTAGTCTTTTTTTTTTTTACCCAGTCTTCACAGCTTTGACCTCTATCATTTCGGATCGTTCCTCCTTTCATCCTGTTGAGGAACAAGAGCAATCTTCCCCATGGGGTACAATGGCAAGGAGCTTAACCTTTGCCCCTTCCTTTAAATAATGAACAGAAATCATCCATTAACATTAGCTGAATGAAACCTGCACTCCCTAAAACTGCTTGGCATTATTATATTGACATTCCTGACCTCTGCTGATATTTTGAAGCCTGACCGTTTTTCTGGTGTGCTGTTCTCTGAAAACCGCTTTGATGCACTGCACATGAAGTGATCTTTAGTCCTAGACTGCTCAGGAGCTGTGGCTGTCAGAGGCATTAAGTAACCATCCAGTTTGACAATTGGGCACTTTACTTTCTTAGACTTTCTAAGCTATGGTGGTTTGGGTTGGTTTTCCTGCATTCAGTGATCGTGGCATCACATCTAAGCTGTCTGCCTGCTTCTCGCAATACATGCTTTTGTCAAAACTGCAGCCTCGTCTCACTGTACCCACATTTTTCCGCTCCTCGGGCTGTGCAGTTGCCACTTTCACTCTGTTCATAGGCTTGGATGGTGCCAAGAAGCATGCTCAGCCATTGCAGACCGTCTCAAGCTGTAGTCTCCAATGCATATAGCTGATGCTGCAGAAGCATGGAAAAGGTTTTATGAACCAATGGAGCTGTAGGTTCTTCTGTGACTAGTGGCTACTCAAGGTCTGAGAGATGGCCTGGAGGACCTGTCCTCCCAGTAGTTGCATTTCTGTTAAAACTTCACTAAGGCTGCTGAAGCAGGGATGCTGCGCATCAGTCAATACCTCTGACTGAAAGCAAGCTTAGCAGTAGCAACACAGATGCACCAGACATGTTCATGGCAAAGGCATACATGCAGGTGTCAGACTTAAATATGGCTTGTGAAGTTAAACAATACACAGTTTTAATCTACAGGCAACTTGATTTAACGTTTCTTTAATAAAAAAGGTGTGTTTGCCAAAGTGTACTGCCCTTAACAGTAAATGCAACAGCACCACCTTTGGGTTCTGAAAGAAAATGCACTTTGAGCCGCAGCTACTTTACCTCTGTTTTTTCTGTGTAGCTGACTTATCCGCTGCATTGATGAAGATTTAATATGAATAGTAAAACTGGGGAGTGGGGGAGGATCTGCTGCAGTACTGAAGTAGCCTATCACAGGGTAGGAGCAACGATAGGTCCATAGCTATAGTGTACATGATGTCTTGATGCTGGTAGTCAGATGGTAAGCACAGAATGCAGGGAGAAACTTAGACTTTGTAGGCAATACTAGGACCCAGAGTCAGGCTAGAGTGGATTTTCCCATCTCTAATTCTTATTTTTGCATCTGGAAATAATTCATGCTAATGTTATGCCTTTTAATTAAAAAGATATAGCTCTGTGAATAGTGAGCCACGTACTTTTTCCTCTGGAAAGAAGGTTTTGAACCTTTCACTTTTGCTTACAGAATGTGCATGTCTGCCTGAGACTCCATCAGATGGGCACACGTGGCTGTGCAAATACGCGAGCATGCATACGTGATGGTTGTGCTGATAAGCATTGCTGAGCACATGCTCCAAGTTCCTGTAGATGCCTGTGTGTCCATGGGCAGTCTGGTATCTGCATAAGCAGATGAATGTATGAACCTACATTCATTCAGCTTTCATACTGGTGTTGTGTGAGATGCTGATATCTTACTGTGTTATATGAATATACCCATAGATGATGCTTGTGTGTGCACAGAAAGTTATGCTTGCTTAAGCATCTGATCCCTATGTAACTCTGAGTGTGTGTGCATGTGGGAGTGTTTGCACAAATACCAGTGAAGCTAAAAAATTCCAGTAGAAGTAATTGGATACATTTATTATTGTCAGTGCATTCAGTGAGATTCCTGACCAGAACAACTTTTCGCCCTGAGAAACAAAACAAGCCCCAAATAACCAAGTAAATGAAGTAATAAATGCTGTTGTTTTTATATGTGGAAGGTGAAATCTAAACCTTGTTAGCCCTTGCTCTTTCACATGGTCTAAGCGACTGGAAACTTGCTAATCACAGGGAGATAAACTGGAGAAGTGTTGCTAACAAGCCTTCAGACTGACAGCAGGATTTGGCAGGGTCTCTGTACTGCCTGTGTTGAAGGTCTTTAAACTTTAGGGGTCATTATCCTCTGACCCGGGAAAAAACCCTACTGGATATCCATACGCACTGGCTGCACAGTTCTTGCTCCTAATTGGACATACAAGTGTGCTGAGGAGCATCTGACACTGCTTGACAGACTATCTGCATCATTTTCACACGCCTCTACTTTGTGCCTTTACAGAACAAGAGAACAGCTTGTGCTGTGTCTGTCCAAGATGGTCATCAGCCTCATAGCAAACTGTGGATGCCAGTCAAAAAGCTCCCCTGGGCTCCAGCAGGCTTTAAGCCAGACCTGGCCAAATCCTCTGTTTTTGTAGGTATTTGTGTGTGAGTGTAAACACAATCCCAAACTTGATCCTCTGCACTTCGTGTTCACAGGACCTGCAGAGATTAACAACCCGCAAAACACCTCTTAGCATTTCATGTTCGCAGCCAGCCCTCTGAGTTAGTCCCTTTACGTTCAGGCTTGGTATTCCTGGGAGTAGAGTCCTTCAGCGTTGTTATCCGTCAGTCTACTTAGCTTTCAGCAAGGTCATTTCCTCACCTTTCTTATGTCCTCTGTCATTACTTCTTCCTATTCTTGCTTTGATGCAATTGATTTCATTGCTGTTTCAACTCCCCAAAGGATTTTTCTTGAATCCTGACAGACATGCAGCAGTCATATGCACCTCTTAGCAGTCTCTAGCTAGGCTCTTGTTAAGACCCTTTAATTGAAAAGGCTCCTAAGATGTAGCACTGTATGTATGTGTCATTTGAAGTATCTGTATTTTTTCTCATAGTTCACTTGCATATAATGCTCAAAGGAATGCAATAAGTGAAGTGGGATTTGGCCTATTCCATCTCCTGCTTTTCATTTCCTCCCCCATCTCTGAGGCAATAGTAAAAAAAGCAGGGATGTGCCCATCCACAGCCACAAAAGAAGATCAGCTCCCTGGGGTGTAAAGGACAAAGCCCAGATTTGTATTGGTTCATCTTATGCTACCACTGCTCTGTTCGTTTCCCATGGGTTCTGACACTGAAAGACTGCGCACAGCGCTGATTCCACAAACACTTGTGTGATCTATACTGTGGTCTCATCCACATCTTGTCAGACCCCTCTGAGTCTCTTTTTAAGGCATCCATAGTACTTTTAACCACATGCAGCTCGTCTTGGAGCAAGCTGCAAGTGCAGAGCAGTGTTTGAGATTGGCCGCTGAGGTCACTCGGTGCATGTACCTTGTTCTCCTAGGTCTCTAGGAAGGTCTCTGGGGCCATAGGCTGTTAGAGGTCGGGGTAACCTACGCATTTTTACAGATGAGTGCAAAGCACCATGCAGATTTGTAGCTTTGCACACATGATTTTAAACCCCTGTGAAAAATAGTTGACAGAAGCATTGACACACAACCCCATCCTGCCAGGTGCCATGGCTTCCCTGGGGAATGCGATGCTGCCAACTCTCTCTGACCTTGGTGCTTGAGATTGTGTTGTGCCCTTGGGGAGGCATCCAGGTAAATTCCAGGCCCTTCGTTAGCAGTACTTTCAGATCACATCCATTAGAATCAATTATCATCTGAATTATCAATAAAGGGCAGCTTGGTGACAGTAATGGGTGACCACGGGAACTAACAAGTAGACATATCTTAAGAGAATTCCCTCATAAGAAGGGGAGAGAGGCAAGAGCAAGCAAGTGTTGCTACTTCCATAACATTTCTTTAGGCAAAAAAAGAAAGCAAATGAAGTGGAATAAAAGCTGCAAAATGGAACACCCATGATAGTTTGCTACTGAATGTAGTTTTTAATTTAGAACCAAGAGGGTGGTTCATAATGGGAGCAGGATAAGGGGCACACAAGTGTAGGTGCCATCCCAGAGAGATTTCAAAGAATATCTTGAATTGAAGAATTTGTGCGATTAGCTGGAAGTACACAAAGATGTACAAACAACCTTGGCAGAATGGCATACAGCAAAAAGGGAAAAAAAATTCCAGCACTTCACAGTGTCTGATGCTATTTTGTCTTTTGATGTTTGTTTTCTGCAGAGTGCCAGCAATTTCTGTCATCTCTGGTGCATGTTGCCAAGTCTATTATTCAGAATGATTCCTGCTTTAAATATTTTTAGCAGCAGCGGATCTTTAATCATGGGGAAATTGTTTTCAGGAATGATTATTTTATGTGCATCCAAAAGCAAATCTGAAGGTCTAATTCAAAAGCATTTGTGATCATCTTGTAGCCAAGGGACAAAGTAGGAAGGATGGGACAAACTCAAAGGCCATTAAGGAGAAGGATGTTTCATTTGGATGAAACAACTGATCTCTGCCCTCTGCTGAATCTGTAGAGTGCTTTCGACTGGTAATGATAAATTCAATCTGTGACCAGAGAAAGCAGTCCACCCTCTAATATCTGTAATGCTGGAAATTAAGTATTTATCTGCAGCATGTTTGTGATGAGCTAAGCAAATCAGAACTATAGAAAAGACTTTTTAATTCTCCTGAGTATACATTGTGCTTTTAAAAGAAGCAATGGTTTTTGATACTTGGAGTTAGATACCCAGCTGGTGTATGTCTATGTAGTTCCATAGACTTCACTAAGGAAATGGCGAACTGGAGAGCAGAAATGTTGTCAGGCTTGTTTTTTACTATTTCATTCCTAAGATCCTGGAATAAAATAGTCGGATTTTGAAAAGTTCTGTTAAGAACTGTGGCTACAGAGCTAAGTGAGACATTGACCTTGAATTTGTTCCCACTATGAGGTAAATCTCACCCAGGATGCGCTGGTATCCGAGTACAAACCTTCCATGAATTTTACTGCTGTGTTTCTCTGTGTGTGTGCCCTAAATACCTTTAACAATGTTACCTCAGTGTCAGAGGCTTGAAGGTTCAAATAAGCACATAAAATATCAGATAATTATCTGAATCCATTTTGGAATGTCAAATTAATATAAAAACTTAACGAGCACAGCTTTTCTAACAGCCTATCTGCATGACTCCTGTTGAGTATTATTTGTTTTAAGGAAGCACCGATAGTTGTCTACTGAAATTAAAGGCAGGCATTTTTTATACTTGTGCTTAAAATCCATAGCCAGGGCTTGCAAACTCAGAAATGTGCACACAACATGCATTCATAGGCATATCTGTGCTACTGGTGAAGCAACAGAGTCATTAAGAGCTTGTTTGTACAGGTAGACACAGGAAAACTAAGCCAAATTAACTTTCAAAGTAGATTAATTGCATGACCTGAAATTGTGGTGTGGACAACCTCAGTCGAACGTGAAGGAAATGCAACTCGGCTAGTGTGGATGGAGGATTGGAAAAGACTGAGCTCCACAGCTTTCCGAGCTACCACCTGTCAGCTGCATTGCAGTGACTGACTGCACGAACTCTTACCCTGGCCCAACTGTAAAGCAAAATCCCAGTAAAGCTAACATTTTTCTCTGCAGTTAGGATGGGCTAAGAGCATACACACAGGCAGTTTCTGTCTGATACGAAATTATTAAGTCATGGTAACTTGATTGCCCTTGACAGTACCCATTCTCTCTAGATGGAATTAAAGTTGCTTCAGTTATGAATGTGTGTGTGTCCCCATGAGGCTAAATGTGTTTTAACTACATCATTCTAAATTCACATCATTAGTTAATTAGGATCAACTTTCCTAAGTATCTCAGTATTGTGTAGGAAAACTAGGACAGAACAGGGAGACACATCAACCAGCTCATTTTTTAGCCAAGACTGTCTTTTCTGTCTTTGCAACTAGATGTTTTTCCACAGTATATTTTAGCATTTTGCTGTCAGTCCTTCTCTGAGCCTACTGATAGGAACAGAATATAAAATCAGAGAATAAGGAAGAAAACCCCATGGAATATTTGGGCTCTTCTACACAAAGCTGTGGTTCAACATCCAGTCTGTGTCCTGTATAGACACAATAGCTGGTTCTTATAGCCCAAGGTATATGGTCCACCCCTGGGTTCTGATGCTTGCTGTCTAAGCTGTTGCATTTATGACTTTCCCAGAGCTGTCACCTCTGCAGAGCATTGCCTCTCAGCCCCAAGCTATTTGACATGGGGATGCTGCCAGTCCCATTATGCCGTACGTGTGTGGAGCTCTCTCAGTAATGACAATTTAGGCAACGTGTGATCCTACTGCCATGGTAATCCAGGGAGCAGTCTCAGACCTGCCCCTCTCTAACAGGAGCTAATCTTTCCCAGCTAGAACGCCGTCTGCTTGGAGCTGGCGGTTTTACCTCAATAGAAAATTACAACAACTGACAGGACCACATTAGTTACAGTAAATTAGCTTTGGTAACACTCATAGAGAAACAAGCGTGCAAACAGTCTCTAAAGGAGTTTATCTGCTGCTTGCTGACTAAATCAAGACGGGATGGCGTGTGGATTCCCGTTCTTCAGTATGGTAACAAAGAGCTTTCTTTTAACTCAGGGCAGCAGCCTGTACCACGGTGCTCAGGCTGATCCAGTAAGAGGCATTACTCAGAGTGGAAATTTGCAGTGAAATCAGTTTGGTAGTTTTTGTAGAAAAGGAATTGCAAATCCAAAGAGTAATTTCTTGTCTCTTTTGCAGAACTATGTAGGACTCGGTTCATTCTGAGTTACTACCATGTGTGCCAGTCAAAAGGACTGTGTGGAACAGGCTAAAATGAGGCATATTATATTTCTGTTATCGGTGGTAGTGTTGCAGTCTAGCATTCATTAACCAATTCCTCAATGGCAAAGACATACCTGCCTCAGGAAATTAATAAAGGTGTGATTGAGACCATCTTCTGGGTAATGTGGGTTCCAGTCGACTGTAAGTCAAAATTAAATGTATCAGGGAGAGTTCAACTTTAAATCTTCTATCTGGGGTGGTTCCAAACATATACTTAATGGCTTGCTTAGAAAGAAGCTTAGAAATAAGATAACATCTACAAAAGTAGATTCAGTTGATTCATTTGGGAGCAAGGTCTGTCATTTTCCTTTGTCTTCATAGGATAATTTTCTTGTTAGGTCTGTAGGCACCGCTCTAATAAATGCAATGACATAAGGTACGTGCAGAGCTGGAGTCCAGGGGCTGCTTTGGGTCAGCACTGAGGTGCCACAGAAGAGCTAGGAAGGAAAAAACCCTCCTTGCTTTTGAATAATAGTCTGATGCGTATTTGTGACTTAGCCCTGCAGAGAATCACTATGTGAAATATTGGTACTACTGGGCCAAAACAAGTTTATTTCAAGCTGATGCTAAATGCAAAACATAATCATGTGCTTAATCTAAGGTGCTGTATACATGTGTCAAAAGAGATTACTCTAATGAAATTGGCCCCAGGAGCATAATTCAGTACTCATTAGCCTGCTTGCTTTCATGATTACTCTAATCCAAAGAAAGAGACAAGGAGATGGTTGAGGTAATGCTACAAGTGATCTTTTAAAAAAAAAAAAAAAAGTTTGTTTTAAATCTCTTTTATAACTTGGGGCTGAAAAGAAACCTACTCATTAAATGCAATGAACAATCCCAAAGCAAATCTGAAACAAATCATTTCTTTTTTTTTTTAGTTCCTGCATTCTTTTTTCTTTTCTAAATGTAGCAGTTTCTCTGTGGCAGTGTAAATGCAAACAAATTAGAAGGGCCCCAAGAAGGGACTACATTGTTTGCAAATAAGCTAATACAATGCAGTCCATGACTTGGCTGATCCCTTGGCACTCCAGTAACAGAGCTGGATAAGTATGGTAGTTATCAAGTCCAATCGAGAAGTAAAGGACAGATCTGGTTCCTTTACCAGGTGGGGTTCTGATATGTATGAATGATTTTGTGGCCACAGGCTGCTCATGGAAACTCAGATAACTTGCATCCATTTTGCAGCCGCTCAGCAGGCAGAATTCCTGGGCCTGACAGTTCATACTGCAAAGTTTGTGATGTGGCAACAGCCCCCATCATGGGAGAAAGCTGGAGTTGCAAGAAAAGGTCCTGCAAGCCTGTTGCAGAATCCAGTGTCCTCATTATGCTGCTGTTGCAAATCAGAGCTTTCACAGAAACCTGAGGCACTCAGCTTCTGTGGGAGTGCCACACACCATTTGTTTTTTATTCTTCCCTTGTTTAAATCACTTTAGGCTTCTAGTTAGGAAACAGACCCGTAAGACTTACAGCAACCAATCTCATGCCACCAAAAGCAGATAGCTATGTACAGTTTCCTGAGCAAATACTTCTTGGATTGCAAGCTTTTAAGGATAGGCAGGAGATATTCGAAGTCTCCAAAGGGATTTATAATGCTGCCAATTTTTGTGATTCTATCAGTACAAGTCTTTCAATATTTACTGTTTGTTCTTAAGGCTGCATTTGTTGCGGAGATGTGATTACATGTGAATCTCAGCATTGTGCACTTGTTTCTTTATGAAAAGGAATGTTTCTAACCCTTGTAGATTCAGAGGAAAACTGGGACATGTGCCTTGCCTACACCCAGGGGCAAATAGAAAGAAATCTAAGCTCAAACTTTAAAGATATTCCATAAATTTAATCAGACTTTTGCATTTTGAGCTATGCCTTTGACACATGATCGCCTTAGTTGAGCTGTATGTTGCCTCTGTATCTCAGTTTCCCTGTCTTTACCGTGCCTGAGGCAGATTGCAGTCTCGATAGTACTGGGACCACTCCAGTGGTCTTCTGTTTGTTATTAGAAGTCACTCAGATGTAAATTTCTAATGCTTTAGGTATGTGTATAAATCTGTACCAGGAAAATATGCTTCAGAATCTCCAGGACACATTGTTTACCTGTGAGCTGTGATGGGACGGGGATGCAGCAGTGCAGTTTCAGCCGTTTCCTCTCCTGCCAGAGCCAGAACTGCATGTGTATGGAAGCTTTTTCGGAGATGTGCTCCCTTAGTCCATATTGCTACTGCCTTACAGCTGAAGCAGGTCCACCTCCTGGCTGCTAGTACCCAGACTAGTAGTGCACTAAGCCGCAGATCTTCTTTTACCCTCTGGCAGGCTAACTATCTTCTCTAATGTAATTAAAATTATGATTATTCCCTGTCCAGATCATTTGTCTTACTTACAGTCTGTGGAAGTATTAAAGTTGATTAAACACATATGCTGTTGGTAGATAGTTCCTCCAATCACACATGAAGTGATAAAGGGTTAGCTAAGGAAGAACAAAAATATAATGCAATACTCTGCTAATGCAAAAGAAAGGGCATCTGAAAAAAAGTAGTCTCTGTAAACAGCAGGAAGGCCTACATGCAACAAAAAGACCTCTTTGTATAAGGTAGGGCTAAGGCAGTAGGGAGAACAAGCCTACAGAAGTTTTGAGAGCTGGGAGAACATTTCTTAGCTCTTTATCAGGTAGAGGCCAATTATCTGCACTGCCAAAGCTGATCATTCAGCCAGGAGACAATCCTAATACTAGGTATCTGTGTAATTACTTTTCTTGGTTTCAGTTTGTGAGGTGCACATCTTTAAACTACAAATGCAGAGAGATGGTGTACATAGGCATATGCCAGATAGAGCTGATCTGTCCATCTGTCTATATTTGTCAGTGCATCCATATGTCTAGCCATCCATTCCTATATTTATTTGCTGTTGTTTTACATGTCTGCTCTCAATCCTGATAGAACAAACGGACTCAGAGGGGCAGTATTATTAGCAGTTATCTCACAGTGTGTTTTCCTGCACACTGAAATTGTTAAGCAAGTTCTGAGGTGTATATATATAAATACCACACAATCTGACAAGGCTGGCTCAGGGCTGAGAGCAGTCCAGTGTTACAACGAAGGGGCCTGGCTGCTACTACGGTTTTCCCCTCAGGCGTGCCTGCATAGGCACTACTACAGGAACACTGCACCCTGCTCAGGTACTGTGCTGTCCCGAGCACCTATGTACTATGAATACCAACAGTGGAAACCCGTGGCAGTCTGGGGCCTGAAGAACACTATGGAGGAGAGTTTGCAGGCTTTTGTGGATAAAAAGAACTTCAGTCTCCAAGGCTTTTTAAGAATTTTACTTAACTAGTATGAAAACTAATACAAAGCAAAGCTATTTCCTCATTCCCTGATCTCATAGACTAGATGCAAACTGCTGAAGGTGGCCATCTTTCTCACCACAAGTGAATATATCTTTATGTATCTTAAAAGCATTATAAGACTGCAAGGCGAAAGGGACAGAAATAGCACTTGCATTCCATCTGGGGAAGAAGTGTGCGTTTTCTAATTTGCAGAAGTCACAATCTAAAACACTTTAAAATGTAGTCTCTTTTTTTCCCCCTTTTCCTCCCATACAAAAAGTGCTGAGATAGATATTTTTTTTCTTTCCCTGTAAACAGGATGCATTTTATCATTGTGGTAGATACACTGCAAACCTTTACAAAGAAAAGAGAGTGGAAGTCAGAGTGAGAGAGAACGACAAAAGCTTCACAGATTGAATTTGGTCCCCTGTATACTAGTGGGAAAGGATAGGAGCATGTTGGTATGGAATGAGGTCTTTGATCATATGAAAAAGTGGAGGAAGCTGCAGAGGTAGGGGCAATTTTTGAATAAATCATAACTAACAAAAAGTTATTTGGTGCATACTCTTTTCTCAAAATTTATTCCTTTCTAATCACTAGTTCTGACTACTCGCTTTGCTGCTGCTGCTGTCAGCAAAGTTTCACAGAAGACCCAGGTTCCTTTTCCTGCTTCATCTTCAGTGACAAGGCTGTGTTACTTGGGCTGTGTATTTTGTAAGACTCTAAGCTGCTGAAGCACAGGTTTACATTTGCCCACCTTCTTGACCCGCACATTTTCTGCCCACATAGCCTTCTGTTAACCTGGCTGTACCTCAAGGCTGTTTATTTTTTAATATACACCTGCATGATACCCTAGTACAAGGGTTAGGTCCGGAGTCTGTAGCTGCAGCTGTAAATAACAGAAATATCTAGCTCTTACTGCCAGGAAATAGCCTACCATGAGGATTCCCTTCTGCAAGACTGATTTTCCTTTTCCAGAAGAAGCCATGGAGGATTTTTTCCTCTAAGGGAGGCCATGGCTATCTATAAGAAGCTCAAATGTAAGGGTCCAGCCTGTAATGTGGTTGTACATCCAAGATCTCTAAGCCTGAGATGTAGTTTAGATGAGATCACACCTTTGAGGCAGTTCTGTGTGCTCCTGCCCTTTCCAGTGCTTTGCCCAACAGTGGCTACAAATTAGAGTCCCCCCACAAGAGACAGGCCCTTGCAGGGCATGTGATATGGCTTTCTGACTCAGCCTTTGGATAAATTGAAAGCCTTTCATGACCATCTATCTTGCTCTGGTGCACGAATGGATGATGAGTAGACCCTATTCTAGTTCATCCTCTGCCTATCCATCATCCGCCCTGCCACCTGCTGTCCCTTAATGAAGGGAACAGAGACAGATGGGAGCTAGACAGACAAATGGACAAAGACTGACAAAGGGATACGCTCCTGCGTTTCACCGCTTTCAGCACCGTATGAATAAGGAATACATGGAGCTAAGTGATCTACTTTCCCTTGGGGGAAACTGTTCCAACTGGGGTGTTTTTCCGGTTTTGGAGTTTTTTTAGGGATTTGCAGGTAACAGTTAACTTAGGAACGGTATCTATACAGACAGACACACATTTGTGGGGGATGTAGGTAAAGCAGGACTCATTAACCAAAAGATACTGTGGGAACAATACATTCTGTAGAATACTACTGTACTTTTGTGATGCAGCCTGCTAAAACATGGCACACAGACAAAGCAAGGATGATATCTCTGTGCTAGTAGGGGAACCCTGTAGCTTCATGCCATACTAATGTATGTATAAGGCACCTAACACAAAGGTGATTGATATCTGGGCAAGCCTGCGGTGGCCTTTGGTTCAAGCTTATATTCAGAGAGTAAGACATCTACAGCATTAATTGTGCTCAGGACTTTTATGGCAAGTAGATCTTAAAGCAGTTTGCAAAAGCAGGAACTCTCTAGCACACCGTCCTTTGTGCTGTCTTGGTATGTCACCCTGTGCATGCCAGTCATGCGGTGGAGGTAATAAAACATATCTTTCTGGCAACCTTCTTATTTATGATCTTAGATTAACACTGCCTACAAGAAGGAACTCTATGTTTATATTGGACTGTTGTCAGAGAAACAGTGACAGAGCACTAGTTTCCCGACAGCCTTATCTCTCCCAGAGAAACGACTACAGAGTTTCTTCCAACCCAAAGACTTTTTCCTGTGCCAAGAGAACATATAAGAGGACATGTAAGGGCACCATCTGGAGCCCCCTGCTACAGTGGTATTAGCAGAGACATCCAACTGAAATGACTTGCAATGGAAGTGCCATTTGTTTTTTGAAGGGAAAATGGAAACCCATTATCCTGCAGGGGGGTGAGGTGATACTAGCATATTCTTGTCCCAGATGCCACTTTCAGCGAGCAGCAGTACGAGCTGAGAGTAGGAGTTCCCAAACATTTACATTGATTCGGAAAGTTGCAGTAGGAAAGCCAGCTTGTCTCCGTCCTGGAGTGTCTGGCTTTCTCTTCTCCTGTGGACTTATTTCAGGTCAGCTCATGCTGAGAGTTCCCTGCATAAAATAGTAAAGACTACTGCTGCTGTTGTCATTGCTAATGCATATTGACATACTAGAGAATCTCCACCTTCATTTAACTTGAAAGAAGATAGGACACTGTTGTAAGCACTGTTGATGCAATAAGTTACGTCTGTAAGCTCACCTGTCACCTTCCAAGGGGTGGGAAAGGATGGGGATGCAGTCTCTGAAGTCTCTTTGCTCAATGAGTTTTTGAACAAGGCAGCAGAAAATTCTGTTGGTTTTGTTGTTGTTGTTGTTTTTCTGTTTCAAAGCAAACTTTTGGTTATAGAAAACAAAAGAATGTGTACTTAGCTTTTTGGTGTATACCCATTTCTTGGAAATATCTTGGAATTGAAAACTGTTGTCCCAACCTCACACAGGATTTTCATGCCTCTCCGCATAAGCTAAAGAGATATTATGCCAGCTGTATGAAGGACTGTCTTGTATTTATCTTCTTGTGGTTATTGCCAGGAGGATTCAGTAACTAGCACGGATGCTCAGGGATTTGAGGGAACAAGCTGATAAGAATGTAGCTGGCATTGCTGTGGTGAACTCGGCTGCGGAATGCCAATGCCCTGCTTCCAAACAAACCCTGCCCATTGCCACTGGCAGTTTGTTCTGGGTTGGGATGGATGTGTGGTCAAGTCGTAACATAAAAATAGTAAAATCTCTTGCAACCTGCTGAGCCACCTGCAGGTTGCAAAGCGTGCCTGTTTATATCTAAAACCAGACCTGATGAGAAGCTATTGCACTGAAGCTGTACTATGTCTTTTAGAGACAGGTAGCTGACTCCCGAGGTGGAAGCAAACACCTGATTAACTCTGGCATGGTGTTTGGCAGATCCACAAGATCCTTGGGAAACAAGGGAAAGACGAAGTGAGGGATCCATGATCAATAATTAATTGCCATACTCAGTGTTTTACTGAGTCATGATCACATTGTTCCAAAACTGCCTTTTCTTTTTCTCGTTCAAGCTTTTTCAAGTTTTCTGTCCATCAAATCCTTTTTCAAGTAAGCATCTCAGCAATGACTGTGTTTTCAGTCCTGACTGGGTACCAATGCTATAATAAACACAAATATCTTCCAGGCTTCTGATCACATCCAGTATGAAAGCCACATGAACACTAATTGTCTCCCTGTGTACTACTTCTCGATGCTGTACACAGGCTGTGATGAACTTAGCAGCTTGTTTGGCACCATCCAGATGAACCAAGTTCACTGCCAGCTATGCTTCTATACCTCCTTTGCCAGCAGATAATTAGACCTGCACAAGGTGGTCCTTGCAAATGGTATGATACTCACCTGATTTAGCAGGAGATGCAGATTATGTTCTTCACAAGATACATGAACTTTTCAACTTATACAGATTCTTCCCCCACTTAGATGAGGATAACGTCTGAACATCTCACCAGCGTGAATGCTTTATTCTACCAATGCTGCCACTAGCTAAACAGGGATTATTCCCATTTTATAGGAAGAACTTAATCACAGAGGGACCAAATGACTTATCACAGGGAGTAGGTGGTGGCATCAGGAAATGAGTGTAGTTCTGATGCCTATCAGCTATTTTGATTAACCTCTCTGAATCTGGCTACAAATGGTTATTGGTGACCTTCTAGGGTCTTTGCCTCAAAATCAGGTGAAGCTGGCTGGCAATTTTTCAGTGTTTCAGGGTAAAATCAGATGCCATTTGTCATTGGGTCCCATTGTTTAGTCACACAATCAGACTTTTTCAGTATTTAAGGAGAGTAAATTTCTTGCACATAATGTCCCACTAGCACAGAGGATGGATGGAACGAGGCAAATCTCCCATTGCCTTGAAGTGAACCTCTGCCAACCTATCTTGCGGCACTGGAGTATTTGAAGAGAACTTGTTTAGATCAGTGTGAACCAAGAACAGACAGGGGTAGGGAAGGCTGCAGTGATTTTAATACTATGTTACGAAGGGAAGAGAAAGGTGCCTTTCTGCGTCAGCTGAAAGGAGGATGGGAAAAGACAGCTCTCTCCTTCCCTAAATGAACCCATCTGCAACACTTCCAATTTGAATCCAAATAATATCTGAGGTTTGGGATTCAGCAGCAAACTAGCTTTGAGTCCTTAATCCCAGCGCCTGATGTTTGGGGGTGTTGGGATTTGGAGCTAATTAATTCAGCCACCTGTAATTTTCGCTCAGATGTGCTGCCTGCCTTTGCCTTAGATATATCATATGGTTTGGAAGGCTGCAGACAATGCTGGCCTGAATCCTAATCCCCCATACTGCTTTTTTAAAAAATCTTTCCCTTATTCTTATTTTTCAGTGCTTTTTCATGTTTCTTCTTCTTTTCTTCCATCTTTCTCCTGTTGCTGTCTCCCTCTTCTGGGTCCTTACTCAAAAAAACCCCAAAACCCCCCAAAAATCTGACATGTAATAAATGGTTCGGCTCTGCGCGAATGGAATGATCTTGTTCCCTTCAGGGCCATCTGCAGAATGATGCTCCCAGTGCTCGTCCTAGTCTCCCTGGCTGGTTTCATCTAAGCACAAAAGATTCAGTGCTGAGTGTTCCTGTTGGGAAGGCTTCAGGTGATAAATATTGCAAGATCTAGAAAGCCCAGGAGTCCTGTCCTGATTTCTTTCCCTTGGCAGTGAAAGGATGGAAGAAGAATGAAAAGATAATTAGTTTGGAGTTTTCAGAAATTAAATGGAAAAGGTTAGTTCATTCCCTTCTAATGCCAAGTGAAGGCTTGGGCTTAAACTATCCAGGCTGCAAGCTTCTGCAGCCAGCGAATGTGTCTGCTTGCTTGTTCACAAAACAACCCTCTGCTCTTTTGTTCCTGTAAAAATAGTGCTTTGCAATAAGTAAAGCTGGACTCAGTTTTCCCACATCTGTGGAGCCTGGAGCTGTTATTTTTTATGACTACTTTTAATATTACATTAGTGCCAAGTGAGCCTGGGAGCCTGATTCCACTGGGTGCTGCACACACAGGTGGTGGGAGGCACCTGCAGCCTGAGCAGCTTGTAGCCTGGGGCCACCATCCAGAAACCAGCTCTCTGCAGCAGTTCTGGGCATTCGTGCAGAGGCTTAATGGCTTCCGTGGGAGCACCATACTGAACAGGCGTGTCCCTTCAGATCTTACTCAGGCCCGGAGGCTAACGGGTACATGAAAAAATGAAGAGGGATGGAAGATGTCAGAGCAACAGGAACAAGATAGTGTTGTTGCATTGGTTACCTTTACATCCAGCTTTTAGGTGCCTAATATAGATGCACTAAACCAATCAACAGTAGAAGGCTCACCTTGTCCTCTGCCCAGCCGGTATCGGCAGGACTGTGAGTTTCTAAGCTAGACCGTTTGACTTTCCAAAACACCAGATTTACCTTGATTTTACAAGGGAAAATGATCCAGGATTTCCTAGTTCAATCCCTGTTTTCCCAGGCTGTTTAGGATGGCTGGTAATAAAACTTCCCCTAAGCCACATTTGTCATTTCACTTTACATAAATTGGTAGCAAACCTGAGAAAATCCCACAGCTTCAAGCCCTTCATGGTTTGGAAGTCTCTCTTGCAAATATGTCCTATTGCTCCTGCCTGATTCTAGGTGTGCCTGGTAGATTCAGGCGTATGAAAACCCTTTTTTGTCTCCTGCTACCTTAGCAAGCATCAGTTTATATTCTTGCCTCATGCAATCGGGCAGCAGAGCTATAGTTTCTGGTGCTGGCAGCTGTTCATTAATATTATCATCCTGCTTGGATCTGTCTTGAGGACTCGGCTGAAGCACTTTGATACGGGTATAGTCAGACTGCTAATGCATGCTACCACTGTTTCTCTTGCAGAAATCTTTCTTTTGAAGGTACAGAGAGGCCACCCAGGTTGTTTCGATTGAAGGTCAGGGGACATCTGCAGTGGTAGCAACAAATAGGCCAAAAGGACCCTGGAGCTCACGGGCCATTGCTGTTTGCATGAGATAAAGTTATAACTATTTAACATTCCTGGGTGTGAAATTAGTATGATCACATAATCTCCTTAGTCTCTGACTACAAGTCCAGCATGGGAATATGAATCTTAATTGGTATTTTCTTATCAATACACTCAAGTTGAGGGATTAAGGATAAGACTCTTAATACAACCTGAAATTTTGGAAGATGCTTCTGATTTTACTGTGATCAAAGAAGCATCACTGGTGCAGAGAGAGCCTGGGGAGAAGGGGTGTAATCAGCTCTCAAGGTGCACATACTCTGTATACACAATCCCACCCATGCTATTCTTCACCTGCACACCTAATGTACAGGCTGTGCAAAATGTCTCCAGGAATCAGTAGCACAGACAGGTAGGAAATGCAAATGCATTGTTCCTTGGTCTCTAGGTAGTTTTCTCGGCATTTTATTAGTATGACAGTGCTTTAAATGATGTTCCATAAAAAAGCTCTGTGACCATATGAATAAATACACAAAGGACTCCTGTTGATTGCTCTATTTTTATTTACTATTTAAAGTTAAAGGCATGGTTAAAAACTTTGCTGAACAGTGGTGATAAGATGAATCCCCTTCATGCATACTAAAAGATGCATTACAACCACACATTGTATCTCCTCTGTCTTCTCCTAAATACAGCGTCATGAATTACTGTGTTAATGCAAAACTCTGGCTGTCCTAACAAATGAAGAGTGGCAGGTATAATGTACTATCAACCCAGTCCCTGAGCACCAGGTGCCGGCTTTCTCAGGGTGACCTGGAGCAACAACAGGATGTGTGAATTGGTATATTTTCCTCCAATTAAGTGCGAACTCAGGGCTCCTTGGAGGACATTAGTGTGCAGGAATGACCTCTGTGCAAGACTGCCTGCCAACACACATCCGTGTCCATCTTCATTTACAGTGAAAGGCAGAGGTTTGTACCTTCTGTGGTCGTAAATGGGCAAATACGACTGCAACAACCAAATCTGCAATTCTCTTCTGTTGTGGGAGCTCTTCCTATTTGTTCCCTCTCTGTCAGCTCCAAGTTGCATTTCTCTCTTCATTATGTCAGCTATAACTATATATCTCAACCCTTTTCCCTGGCTCCCCCTTGTTCCCTAGAGCTTTTCCTGTGAAGTTCTTGTATTTCATTCATTCTTAACTGCAGTTATGTCCTCTGCCTGACCATCAACCTTAGAAGTTGAATGGATACAAGGAAATACTGCTATATAGGGGGATATTTCCATCACCTTACTCTCTAAAATGTCTGGGTTCAAAGCATGTCTCCATAGACTCCTCTCATAGTTGTGAGACAAATTCCTCTCGTGAGCAATTCAGAGCCAGACCTAGTTTAGGAGCAGAGGCAAGCTTGGAGGAAGGAGGAGCCGACTGTATCAGTTTAATAATCATCCCTTTGCAAATGAGAACTTCTGCGCGGAATAAGGCAAGCACCCCCACTTGTTTACATTTTTCATTGCTGTCACGCAGGAAGATCACAAGATTTGGCTATTATATCGTAGCATATATACACACTGGGCTTTGTCTTCTCTTAAAACATTCATTGTTGAAGGCAGTTAGAGACTAGCAGAGCCATAGTCCAGACGGTGGCCTAGATCCAGCCTGTGAATTGCAGCGGGTCCTGCATTAGCATGCATCAGGCCTGATTTTCCTCTCAGATCACTGTCTATCAGAAGTATTTACAATGGTGTATTCCCACCCTGTAACCAGCAGAAGAGTTGTACTTTCTTTTTTTAGCTTCAGTGGCCAAGAGGTTACAAAGTGAAGAGGATATTCCTAGAACTCAGAGCATTTACCATTTTCCTCATTTTACAGATAGAATTGAGGATACATCAAGGAAATGACTTCGTAGATTAAGTATGTCATATAAGCCGTCAGTGGCAAACTGGGAAAAACTCTCCTAAGTCCCAAGACCAAACAGTATTAGAGACACCAGAGGAAACGCCTTGCAGAAAACTACAAACGCTTTCTTTCCAGGCAGCCAGAATCCCATCTAAGTCAAACAGCCACCAGTACTGTTCTTGGCACCATAGTGTCAAGTCTCCTGAAATTGCCCTGCTGCTTAATCCTTCATGCCTAACTTAACACGATGCTTAATTAAATGTACTGTTTCCTCTTCCAAGTAACGTTTCAGGAGTAAATGGAACCCTTGGCCTCAATGAACAGGCCGTTTTGTGTGTAGTTGTTAGAGTCAGTTTGTGAAATGAGCTTGCTGTGCTGCAGAGATGGTTATTGTAATACAGCTGTCAAAGACAGAAAGTGCTGGGCTCGCAGAGGGTAAAGGGGAGGCTGCCTGGCCCAGGGCAGCCGCCCTGCTCTAACGCGGCACAGCCTGGAAGACCCCCAGCCCCGGGATGCCACAGAGCATCCTTGTGCGGCCCCGGTCACTCAGGGTGGAGCATGACAAAGCAGAACTTCGTTACTAATGAGAGCAGTAGCAGGCCACGATACACCGCCGTGCAGGGTTGCGTGAGCCCACCCAGGCTGTGCTGTTATCAGCCTGCTTTAAATTAACTTTTCTTCTCTGTGTGGCATAGCATCAAACTCACGAATTTAGGAGCCTGCTGATACCGGGCTCCTTAGTGTGTGATACCTGTTTTTAGAGCACTACCAGCATAAGGAAAGTGTGCAGTTGGTGAAACCTAAACCTGTGTGGGGAAACAACAAATCTCTGCATGGTGCAGAGCTATCAGGTTATGTCTACAGCTGTAAGTGTGCTTTGCCCACGCTCGGGGCCAGCTGGATGTCAGCCAGGCCTGAAGCGGAAGCCACATAGAGGTACTATGTGGTGCCAGCACCAGGCTAGTAAACTCTCCTGAGAGGCCAGGCATACTACCCTGGGCTCAGCATTGCTCTGAAACGGGTCCACCTCTTCGGGACTGGAGCTGGCTCACATCTGCCCATAGCTGACCCTGTAGATACACCTTTAAATCCATCATTCGCATGCTAGTTCTCTGCATAATGATGAATTTCACCCAGTGTAATTACTGTCCAACCCCAGTCCCTAAGGTCAGAAACTAGTTAGGAGGAATTAAAAGTGTATCCAGGAAACTTTGGGTGATCTGGTATGCACAAGCTCAGCACTATCTGGAATAGTTCACTTCAAGAGGCTGCATTTAATTAAAATTGCAAAATGGAACAATTAGCTGAGGCTGAAAATTTCCTACAGCCTCAGCTGAGTGTAATGGGTGTTTTCTAATCTCTGTATTTATCTTATTGTTAATCTGTGGCTATCAATTAAAATAATTCTCCAAACTTTGATGGGTCCATTTGGAAACTACTCAGATAACAATAGAATCATTTAACTTTTCTTTTGTGAAGCTTAATTTTGCCTTCACTTTCTTTTCAGTGCTTGCCATTATTAAAGGAAGTTCGTGCTCTGATCTCAAACCTGGTATGTTACGGAGGATGCAGCTGGGATACCAACACTAGCTAGGCTGGCAGAAAGGGCAGAATTGTCATTTATGGCAGTGTAACTGCCAGTTGTGCTGATAGTTTTAGTCAGTTGAGGAAAAACATGCAGCAGAATCTTGGGCCAGGAAAAAGTGGTTGAGGTATGGAGCCTTTGAAGTCCGAAAATTGGTTTTCTTCAAAAGGAAAAAGAAGCTTCCTGTCAGCTTACAGCTACAGTCATGGGCAGTGGTGGCTTTTTCCTGTAGTCACAGTTCAAATCCAGCCTAAGAGTTAAAGAATAAATAGTGTGTAATGCTTAATCAGTCACAAGGCATTATTTTAGGTCCATTTTCTGCTCGTCAGGCTAGGGGCATCTAATTGAACTGGCACTGGTGAGAAACTATATTGCGAGTTCAGGGTGTCACAAACTTCTGCTGATGCAAGGAGGCATAGCGCGGTAATTTCGTATGAGACACACAGCTTCTGCTAACGTGTCACCCCGTCAGCGGGTCCCAGGCCGCCTCGCAGGGAGGCTCTCTGGGCTTGGAGATTTAAGTCCTGCCATTCTGTCCTGGATCGCTCTGTTTGCATTGTAACAAGGCTGGCAGTTCTGGTGCATGTGCATTTTTTTTAATGCAATGTACACGCTCTTCTTTCAGGCTGTTTCACACAAGTTGCTGGGCAGGCAGAAAAAACCTGTATTGTCTACTGGCCCCAGGCAGTGCTCAGAGCTGTAGCACAGGGACAACAGCTCTGCCTCCCTGCTCCCTCTCAGTGGAGCCCTCCGGTTCCACCTTAGCATTTGATTCAATAATCATGAATAAACTGTGGGAAGAGCTGACCTTTGCAGTGACCCTTCCCACACAAAGCTCATGTTCTAGCTGAGAGCTGCGTTTTTGTTTTTAGCATGAGTTTTAAGCACTCTAATTAAATCAGGGACCTGGTTTAATAATCCTGGTTGGCTCAGGCAGCTGAGACAATTCGTTCACAGTTGCTTTATTAATGCAGCGGTAATCTCCAGGTTGGGAGTTCACCTCTTTATTCGTTCATCCAATTCTTTGGGAATGGGGAATGATTTTTAAAGCAGCACATGCTCTGGCTAGGAAGGCCCAGCACAGAGTTAAAGCACTTGCCCAAAGAGGGCAGAGAAAGATGGAGAAAGGAAACCGCACTGACAGTTTTCCATCAGGCTTTCACATTATGCCATTTTGTATTTCCGCAGCACCCGGCATAGTTCAGGTCCATTAAGTCTCACATCTAAGCTCCTGGGCACCCACTACAATTAATAAATCTGTTGTCACCTGTCCATGGTTTAGCAAACCCTGAGCAGGTTTTGAACTGAAAATCATATTGTTCATTAAGTCATAAGTATGTGGCTTTGACTGTTGAGCTTCCTGAATGTGGTTTGGATTAGAATTTATTCTAGTATCCTCCCTGTAAAACTGATATATTCATCCAATGTCTGATGCTGTTCGCACTCACTAGGGTGTAAACCAGGAGCTGCTCGATTCAAATTGACAGCTACACCACATAAAAATTGGCATGAGCAAGAGGAGAATCAGTCCCCTGTGTATTTTCAAGGTGTAGAATGAAATGCTTTTCAAAATGCTGTATAATATACAACCTAGCACGTATACAGGATGGTTTGATTTTTCTTGGTTGTCCAAAATACATAAGAGGATAGAGATATAAAAAGAAAAAATACGAATTGCTCGATACATGGAAACTATATCACAAAGTGGCTCTAAGGCGGATGTATTTTTTTTTTTTAGATGACACCAGTTTCTTAGTAAAATATCTGACCTCTTAACTGCTGTAAATCACGATTGCTGTGTTGACACAAGTGAAGCTGCATTGATTTACACCAACCAATGATCTGGCCTTTATTCATTATTATGGCCTCAAATTAGTCCCTCTGAAGAAAAAAAGAGAAGTGTGGAAAGTTGCGCTTGTTTGTTGTGCATGTGTATTCAGTCAAGACAACTTCCAGAAACTCAGATAGAAAAACATTCAAATGGAGCAAAGATGAGTAATTGACTATCACAACTGTGATTATAAGGTATAATTACAATTAGCTGCACAAGAGTGTTAATCATGAAAATCATTACATGTCAGCTCTTTCCAAAAGAAAAGGGAATGTAATTAAGTGGCCCAAATGGGTGACAAAAACATAGCACAGGAGTGACAGAGATGGTGTTGGCAGAAGGGGAACAGGAGTGTGCTTAGAGGCAAAGTCCACTGGATATTTCCTATTGCCTCAAGACTTTCTGAAAAAAGAAAAGCAGGGAGTCAAGCTCTTAGCTCTAATAATGGGCTGTCTAGGTTGATTGAGCCAATTTTAACACCACTAGAAAATAGGGAGAAAAAGAATCTCGGAGGTAGAACTACTGGATTTCTAATCTTTGTTAGGTTAGGGCTGTCTTTATTTCTTTTGCAACGGGATTAAGATCAGATCAGTCCTCAAGCCACCTCTCCTCTACTAGATTCCGCTACCAAATGAAGCTTCTTGTTTTCTCCCACAAAATAAGGCTTGAGGTAGCCACCCAGTTTTTAGAAGATATTTATACAGCAAGTCTCTTTTGTTTTTCATGGGGTTGTGTTAGCTGGCTGTACTGGGAGCTTGCTTCTGGTCCTCTCCCTCTTTTTGCTTAGACAGCTACTTCCTGTTCCAGCTGGTGTTGGGTGAATCAAATACTGCAGCCTCCAGAGCAGGTCATTGTGCCGCAGGGTATCTGTCAGAAAACCCAACCGTCCATTCCCTTACACACACATCGTGAATTATAAAAAGCTCTCTTCAGGGAGTGAGGGTGGCAGGGTCCTGTAATTTATCTTGCATGAAATGAGCTTGTTTGAATGGACTGGAAAAGCCAAGCCATTAATTTAGAATAGCTTCTGGACTCTGCAGAGCTGCAATTCGATTCTACATATCCACTGCCATTAAAGTTATGGGATTTTAATACCCTTTCCTTTATTTTTTTTTTTTTTTTATTTTGTCCTGCTGCAGACTCGGTGCTGGCTGCTCTGGTTGCAGGCTTCTGAATGCTTCTTCACCTCACCAGTCGCGTGTGAACAATTTAATAAGTTTGCTCAGTGTAAATCCTCTTCTTTAAACTCATTAAAGTGTGCCAAGCCTCTCCAAGAGCCATTTGACAAACTCCCCTGAGTAGCAAAGTAGTGTTTATTATGATTATTATTACTATTATTTTTCTCTCGGCTCCATCTGTAATGTAAACACCATTATGTTTTAATTATCTGTTTGAAAAGGAGATTTAACAGTGAATCCCACAGGAACCTAGCCAGCATACACAATAGACAACCCCTTGAGAGTCACTCTAGTAGGTGAACTCTGACATGGGAGGCATCAAAGATGCACTGGAAAGAACAGGGCTGAGTGTCACGGCCATCCCGTACCCCCAGAGTCTTTTGTCCAATACAAGTGGGACTGAAAGCTGATGGATCACCCCCTCCAAGAGGGTATTTTTCCAGGTCTGTTCTCAGCTATGTCTTAGGGAAGGAAGATGCTAGCAAAAGGATGTTTCCCTACCTTTGGCAAAGGGATTGTCACCCATCCAGCAGAGAAGGGACTCAGGAACTAAAGGAGCATCATCCTAAATACGAGGGAATGAAAATGCACTGGTTGCCATGGTGTCTAGTCTCAGAGACGATGGTAATAACAAGTATGAGCTCACGCAGACAGCATACCTCTGCAGACCCCATACAGATCACCAGCTGGAGATCTGGCATTCTTGGACAGCTTTGCAGATCCATTTTTTTTCTCCCTCACTCCTAAGCCAGCTCTGTCCTCGCCCCTACTGTGCCCTATAAAGGGAACTAGGAGTCTCTGCTCCTTGCTGGTTTTCCTCCCCTTTCTCACACTTAGAACTGTGTTTTAATGTGCAGGATTTGGTGGGGAACGCTTGGACTCACCCAAGTAAAGGAAATAGGAAAGGTAAGTCGTTAGGACAGGTGACCAAAGGGCATGCAATGCATTTGTGTATTAAAAATGCTGCCAAAAGGAAAGGCACACTGAGGGAATGAATTCAGATCAAAAACAAGACAGGATGAATTGTTGCAAAACCTGAAAAACATCTCTCTCTCACTTCTTAAGCTTGAAGTAAACGCAGCTTTGTGACCCCTTTTTCACACCCTTGCACTGGGACAAATCTATTTGCCAGTCCTCCTCCGCAATGTAATCACTCCACTGTTTAATGTTCTGCATTTTCCATTATCGCTAATCTCCTCAAATGAAAGGCAGGAACCCAGGCTGCTCCTCTGCCCGTGCCAGAGCCAATGTGCTAATCGCAGCCCTCCTGCCTGCCAGGACTGTGGGAGGTGGATTCCCTCCTGCACTGCAGACTCTTCCTGACCATGCCCTGTGCTGACCGCAGTGAAATCACCTGTAGAGAGGATGGACAGCAACGCACAACAGTCTTCTGGACTGCAGAGCTCTTTTTCCCCTTCCTGCCCTCCAGAGGGGTCAGGAGCCCCCCAGGAGAAGGTCCTGTAACATCATGACTTACATGTCACTGTAACACCTTAAAACTAAAGGGTTCCCGGAAACTTCGAAGAGGCCCTCCTGCGTCTTGCAAATCCACAAAGCTTAGAAATCCTCTGGGAGGAATGATACTGTGAGGATGTGAGATGAGAATATTAACACCCCCAGGGTTACCAAATAAAAAAATTCGGTTTTTAATAACTCTAACCATGTCTTCAGCTTTCATTAGGCTCTTCTTTGGCTTTATAGTGCTGGGCATGAAGAATATGAGGATTTGAAGAATTAACTGAATTAATGAGGGCTGATTATTAATGTTCAGAGCTCAATAAAAAAGAGAGAGAGAAATAAAACACAAAAAAATGAGCTGAAAATAAAGGTAATCTTTCATTCCCCAAAATGAGATATATTGAATTATTGCTATACTTAAAATTGAAGCACCAAAGAAATGGAAATAAATACCTCCCATTAGCTGTTGGAGGACCTGTGAAATTTGCTGCAAGCAAATGTCCAACTCAGAGGAAGAGGGTGATAACAAGGGAACAGTACCCAAGACTGCCACTGAGGCTTTGGGCAACTCCTTTTGGGGCAGACACTGAAAAATGCTTGGTCTCTGCGTTGTGGCCAGATCACCAAAGAACCCAGTGTCACTTCTGTCCTGCCTGAGGATCATAGGGAATCCTGGAGTCGAGGGAACCTGGTCCGTAATTGGAAGCTGTTTAGGGGTTCAACTCCTCTCAAGGTTTTAGCATTCAGTCTTGTAAAAGTCCTGCTCCTCTGCACCTTTGGATATCTGACCGTTAATTCCTCATCTCCAATTAGAGTTGCACAGGCAGAACCATTAGTGCTCCCATGTGTTTAGGTTGCAAAATCTTCAGGAGAGGGATTGTCTGTGCAAGTCTGAACTTAGTCCAGGCCTACAGTAACAGCTGTAGCACAGCTATCTCTAATGGTAATCCCTACCTTCCCTCCATCCCAAAGTCCTAACCAGCTTCACCCTTACAAGAAAAGCAAAGCACTTAATTATCTTCATAGAAAGAAATACAGAATTGACTGCCATTGCTCCTTCTCCATGGGTGGGATCGTCCGGGATTGTCAGGTCTAATGGTAATTGATGTTTCCTTTCACACCTGCTCTCTTTCCTGCTTTATTAAGCCTCTGCAAACACTGCAGTCTCTGGGGAAACAGTGGGAGTGGAGGAGGAAGCCTGTGGAAGAGAACAATTCCGGTTGTTCAGCACAGCGCTTTACTAAATTGCATTCAGCCTCTTTTGCAGAGTAATAAAGTGTTGTCTGAAAGGCAGCATGGAGTTTTAATTTTCTCATTGTCAATGGATGCTGTAATCACGTAATTAACAAAGTGCGGGAGATAGTAATTTAAAGCAAGCTGAGAAAGCCAGGACATGAAGCAGATGCTTGGGGGAGTGGAACAGCTTTTATTTGAGCTCTTCTAGACCTGGAGACCTTTTTAGTACTTGAAAGATGGAGGAATTTCATTTGGATAACAGGAGTAGTTAAAAGGAGGAGTGTGCTTTGGCTTACTATTTTATCCCTGTAGTAACTTAAAAATTCAGCAGTTAAGTTTGCCCCAATCTGAGAGTCTGGGTATTCAATGGGGGGTAAATCCTAGCATCCAGTCCACAGACTTCTGGGGACACTGATCTCTATGGTCCTATGGCCTCATATCTCATGCTGCTTTTTATTCCTGCAACCTCAAGATTTCTCCCTACCCCAGCAATCTTCACTGTATCTATTTTTCACAGCCACTGCACTTCCACCAAAGTTTGTTACTGGTTGGACAGAGCCCTGACTGCTTTATACTGCAATGACACCAGTGTTTCTTCTGTTATGGTTTTTGTGTTTTGCTCAGAAGTGAGCAAAGGGCTTTTCGGACCAAATAGCAGCAGTGCCTCCCGCTCCTGATGGAGCTGTGAGGGTGCTGGGGTTGTCATGGCATCCGCACATCCATAGCCTACATGTGTCCTATCAGAGTAATCAGCAATCTTCGGGGAGGCAGCAGGCGGTGGTACGTAACCGATAACTTCTCAGACTCTGTGATCAGCAATAGGCAGCTGAAGACTTTTTCAAAGCAACTCTAATAACCCAGTGCACAGACCATAGGCACAAATGCAGCAGCTGCGTCCAGACAGCTCACGTACGTGGCGCTGGAGCCCGTTTTACTAAGAGGGCAGTGGCTCCTGTGCCTTAGCCCTGGCTTGGAGTCAGATTTTCTAGAGCTGAAGGGACTAGTGAGTGCAGCAGTCTCTCCTCCGTTCTGCACCAGCTCACCGCATGGCTTTGGCAAATGCCAAGACTGCTTGAATATTTCACCGAAAATGCTGCCTGCCTACACGCAGCGTAAACGCCCTTGGGCTACTCCAGTGCCCAGTGCCGGCTGCTGAGCTCTGCGGATGCTGAGTTTTGACCAGGTCTTGCAGCTGCTGAGGACAAGACCAGATCTGTCACTGCATCTCTTCTCTGCGGTGCCTTTCGTCAGTGTGGGCTGCGAACTGGAGAGGATCAGACCACAGTGTGCCCAGCAGCCTCCATAAAGCATCCTCTTCTTACCCTCTCTCTTTCTATTCATTTGTAGATATTTTAGGGTAAGGAAAAGTAATCTACCTGCAGGGAAAACTTTCTTCCTCAGTCACTACTGGCCAAAGAAAGAGACTGTCTGGAGGAAGGAGAAGAGAGGTACTATTTTTTATGCAGGAAATGCCTCCTAAGTCTGAGAACCCAGTAAACAGTTACCGCAACAGAAGGATCCTGGAGATTTAGAGATGCAAGAGTGCTGACAAAGACTAAGCTTGACCCATTTATATTTCAGCCCCTCTCGGCATATTTAGCAGCAGCTAAGCAGCACCTTGCAAAATTGAAATCGGTGAATTAAAATGATAGCCTCTTCTGTTCTGGCTTTTTAATTTCATCTCCCTTGGATACTCCCCGCTTTGAAATGTGGAGTCCTCTTCATCTCCCGTGATATATTACGTGTCTGTGCCCACCTCCATACTGCTGAACTGGAAATTGTTTACAAAATGGACATTACAGGTCTGCTGACTTTAATCAGGAGGAGATACCAGCTTACAAGTTGGAGGCAGGGAGTGCAGACTTTGGGAGGAGGTGGGACTTAGGGGGTTGGTTTGTGGACCAAAGTCAGCTCAAGGAAATGCTGCAGATAATCAAAGGTCACAGTGTTCCTCCAGGTATTTGCTGCTGTGAAGCTCCTTTGACCGTCAGACCCCTTTTAAAGTGCTTGTTTGGTTTATACCTCATTAACTCAGAAAGCAATCACCCAACAGAGCCCATAATTTTGTGCTCCTGACCTGTGGATGCTCTGTACTTATATGGCTTTGAAGAAACCATCAAGATTTGTAGTAGTATTTATACTATGACAGTGTTTACAGGCCCCAACCGAGAACAAGACCTATAGTACGAGGTCTCATACATACATAGTGAAAAATGTGAGAGGTATGAGCTTGTGGCCTTAAAAGCTGAGGGAGCAGTCAGGCTGCAGGATTGCACGGGAGGGCAGTGCCGGAGAGTGGTTCAGGTTTGACACCCTGCTAACAGGGCAATGCATTGGTGACTGTCCCTAAGCGTCAGAGTACAACTGAATGGAGCTGTGCTGAAATCCAGTATCTTATCAGGGCTGCAATACGTACTGGGATTTAATGGGAAACAGTATAACAGTATCCAGCTTATATAAAGTTTTGAGACAGAGACCGCTAATGGAACTGCCCCTAGTCAGTGGAGGGAAGTAGCTGCAATTCTTGCAAAAATCATCTCTAGGAGACAGCGTTACTACTTGATATTACACCCTTAAATAGTGTGCAATGTGCACCCCTCACTGCTGTCTTGGACTTAGGCATCATAGTTGGTGGTTTACCTCTCAGAGCCTCATTTTATGTTTTGGGTGTAGGGCCAGGAACCAGACAGAGACCTCCAACATCTCATTTTTACTCATAACTGCCACATCTGTGCAAGATTGATGCCAGATTTATACGCAAGCACAAATGCACTGGCTCGGTGGAGTGCCTCCCAGTTTGCGTGGGAGTAATTAAAAGGAACATTGTTTCTGTGCGTGCTGCACGCAGTCCCTGTTAAGATTTTCACCAGGACTGTCACTGGCTGCAGTCGCCCTTCCAGATGGGAGAATAGGAAACCTCGCTGGTAGCTGCAGTGCTAGCAGCAGTGCAGAGCAGAGCTTGTCTCATCTGCAGGTCACTGCTTGCACAGCCCGCAGCCACCCACAACAGTAATTATTCACAGCTCTTTAAATTCCTTTTGTACTGCTCCACTGCAATTTTAAATCACTCCATCAGTTGTGACAGTTTATGAGAGCTGATGTGGCTCATCCTCTGGAACAGACAAGCGGGCATAGGAGTGATTATTCCATAAACGCCATTTTATTTTTCACCCTGTGTCTTCCCTGATCCTTAAGCCATTAACTATCAACTGCTTTCCTTTTTTTTTTTTCGCTTTTTCTTTTTCCCTTGAGCAGCTCTTTGTCAATGGGGCTGGAGCCCAAGTTATTTTTTTTATGACATCCCAGTGTGTTCACAGCTCCACCACTCCCTCACAAATGACAGGCTCCATATTGTGCCAGGGAAAGGTAAATGGTTAAGTGCATTTACTTCGGTTAACACAATAGTCAACACAGTGCAGGCTCCTGTTGGAGCTGCCAGGCATCCGTATGATTTTTAAGCAGCTGTCAGTTAGGTACCTTGGAAGGATAAACTGCAGTCTGAAAACTCAAAGATGCGGGGAAAGGTATTTGCTTATGGTAGCGCCTGTGAAATGATGAGCCCTATTAATTAATCACTCCCTTTCCAGGATAGGTGGCAGAATCAGACAAGAGCCAGTCAGTAAACATGGGAGCACGACTTGCGCGGGAGTGGTGCTGGCAGCAGCAGCGGGAAAAAAGATGAGACGAAGAAGGAGCCGTGCCAGGGGATGACGGCATCACCCCCACTGATGTATTAGACCACAGCACAAGCTGTCCCAGAGCTGACCAAGGCCTTACAGGTAAACTGTAACGTCTCTCCTGATCTTACCCACAGCATTAGGTAACAGGAATAGCCCTACTGAAAGTTAACAAGCTATGCCAATGTAAAAGTCACTGAAGCCTAGAATTTTAAAATTCGTTTAGGTGCCTAACAGCCACTGAAATCAATGGCAGTTAGATACTTATAATCCTTTAAATACAGCAGATCTTGCTGAAAGCCAGTGAAGTCAGTAAAAAGATTCCTGTTGACTGCAACAGATATTAGTCTGAAATGGAAATGTAAGACAGAATCAAGGAGTGGTTTGATGTAGCCCTGTTGGTTTCTTCGGATGTTACCCTACAAATGGTCCCAGTCTCACGGCACGTCTGCCACAAGCCAGGGTTCTTCTTCAGACAAAGCGACATATTCAGATGTAAAACTCGAGCAATAAATTGTTTCCAAATGCACACCTAGGTCAAGCGAAGGAGTCAGCAATCCCTGGGCAGTTTTATGATCTAATTTAATTTCTCGAGTGTGTCAGTCTGTGGTTCATATAGTCCCTGACATATGTACTTGGCCAAAACCTAAGAATAGGAATGTGTGGGTGGTAGAATAACTCTGGACGAGACAGGAATATAGACTCTTATCAGCAGAATGAAATCATCAACCCTTTATTGGTTTGAATTGCTTACCTTCACTCTCCTACAGAGTCAAATCTCAAGCTGATATATATCAGCTGAGGATCTTCCTCATGGCAGCATTATCAGCAAAGAATGAAGTCCTTAGAAATGTGCATTAATCATCTAGGAGGAAGCATTTGCATCTATGCACACAGTTGAATTTTGCCTTGAGGTGTGTGAATTTTGTCTCCATTTAAAATGGTAGCTGTATCAGCACAGCTGAATGCAGAATTCTTGCCAGCATGGTTTGGAGCAACAAACCAGAGCAAGGTGTAAACGTGACCAGGGCCTTCTCTTCTCACATTAATTTATAAAACTGTGAGCCTGCATTTTGTTTGATATAGTCACTGCATTCAGAAGTATAGAGAATTATTTCATTTATTATTGAGGGCTATAGTCCCCTTCTACTCCAGAAAACAGCTGTATGAGGCCACCCAGGTATCTGAGGAGAGGAATTAAGCTGCAAGATGGCTGGTGAGGTCATGTAACACCATGAAAGCTGTAATTTTCCTGCGATTGATTTCCTAAAGACAACTTGTGGTCTGAGTGCAGTGAAAACTAATGTAAACAAGAAAGATGAGTCTTTCCAACACACCTTGATTGGCAATTGTGATAAATTCCTATAATTACTATTGACTCCACAGAGGGATTTCGTTTGTTAAAGATGTTGCTGAAATGGCAGCCCAGCAGTGGAATAAAACAGGCAAAGGGGAAAGCTGCATGAAATGCCTGTCTTTTCAGAGTTCCCTGAGTAGATCTGTGATCACAGAATCATAGAATAGTATGGGTAGGAAGGGACCTTTAAAAGTGTGATGAACCAACAGTCTTTCTTCTCTCCCTCACCAGCATCTCACTTCTCATAGTCAGATAATGCACACTGAAGTTGTTTTGTTCTGTTTTCTGGCCAGGTAGTTTCCAACCTAGTCATTTATTATTCAGTCCTTGTACTAGAACATGGAGCAATGTGTGCTTGAATCACATGGGGTTTAGTCATAGGAATAAAATATTTACAAATGTGAACTCTTTCACAAGTCTTTATGGTCTCTACAAAGCATTGAGAAATTAGGAGTATCATCCAGAAATATTTTGATTTCTTTTTCAAAAGTCACAAGTTTAACAATGCTATAATACATGTGGCATCTTCGCCTTCTGATTTCTGATTCTTCAAGTTGCTCTTGCTTCATGTTTTCAACCTCTTGTCATTCCCCCTCTCCTTTTTTCAGAAAAACGGGTATTGTGATTTTTTTGCCATGATTCAGCTGCTAAAATCGTAAGAAAAAATCAGAGCTGAGACCCATGATAAAATAGCAAAACCAGGCAACATTACTATACCCCCTCAGAATTAATCAGGCGGTTTGCAAAGCCCTAATCTATAAGGAGTCTTTCCAGATCTGTTTGAAGGTTGTTCTTGCCTCAAAGCTTCCAGGACAAGAAAAACAAGGAAAAATGAAAACTGCAGATGGACTCTGTGTTAAATCAGCAGCAACTG
>NW_010532652.1:3663-21213 GCF_000687285.1 Phaethon lepturus | reverse complement strand
GAAAGAGCTCCAGAGCTGTTTTGCTTCCATTAAGCAATGAAAGTATGAGGCCAGGTCACTCAAGAGCTCATGTTGGTTACTGAGCTCTTCTAACAAGCATACCACATGTCCGCCAAGTTCATTATTCCCTACCCTGCTCTTTGGAGACAGCCCCAGAGCTCATGCTGTTTTGTAACCTCACAGATTAAGAAACTGGAGTTGCAAAGAATGCCAGTCTGCATGACCAAACCCAAAGGGGTCAGATATTTTCCCTTTGAAAACTAAACTACATATTTACATGTGCTATTTGTTTCCAAAAAAAAAAAACCAATTTGTAAGTGACAGACAGAGGCTGCGTCTTCTATGTGAAACACTCAAAAGCAAGCAGGAATCATTGGCCACACATAGACCTGCCTCTCTGCATTATACATTTTCATATCTTAAATTTGGCCAGTTGTGTGGGTGTGGAAAGCTCAGCCACAAGCCGTGTTTCTTGCAGTGAAGAAGGAAGTGAACACAAAGCAACAGAAAGGGAAAAGAACAGCAGGTAAAATGAGTGCCTTGTAGGAGTCCTCCACTCATTACTGCAATGATGATTTGACTTGTGCACTTTTGCTTTTGGGCTTCTTTCCTCCTTGGAGACAGAATGCTTAATGGTAAAATACCACCTTTGGTAAAGCAGAACTAATATTTAACAGCTGCAAAGCAACCAGTTCACAGTGGAGTCAGCGTCTTCAGAAGAGAAGGAAGGGGGAAATGTCAGGGGCACAGCAGGTGCTGCAGTTTCCTCCCAACCTGCTCGTGTCTCTCTTTAAAGTGGGTTTATAGATTGCTCATTGCCACGTCTATAGGCAGACTGCAGATCCAGCACTACACACGTGTGTGTGGATCTGTGACGTGTGCGGGTCACGGCTGTGAACACACTTGTCCACCTGTAAGATATTGTGTTACCTCTCCCTTCACCTGGAGGTGGAGTCCCCATGGCCCTCTCTGAATGCCACCAGCTACATGTACCAACATAGACACACCTTATTACACACATCAGTATACCACTACACAAACTCACACATGACTGCAGCCACCTCAGAAGAATGTGACCCTGCTCACAGCCACAGAGAGGTCTGAGCTTTGCTTCCCATCCTAAAGAAGCTGGGAGCTGTGAACAGCTAAAACCATACCAGCTGCAGTCTGTCCAGCCTCTCCAAGACCACTCATGGGCGAACTTCATTGTAGGGAATGAACACTGAGGTCCCGGCTTAGCCCTGTGTACAAATTGCAGTCCTTGGGATATTTGCACTGGAGGAGAAGGACAGAGCAAGCTGTGTGCACACAGCAGATTGCTGAGCCAACAGAGGAAAGGAAAATGCAAGCACTTCCTATAGAAATATGTGACAAGACACTGGAAGAATTTGAGGCAGAAAAGTCACTGTAGTTTTGTGTTCTGTAAGAACTTTGTGGGCAGAGAAAGAGTGAACTTCTGACACTAATGGACATTTCTGAATCAGCTCTTCCAGCAATTGCTGAGACTGTGCTGGAAAGCTGAGCACAGGCATTTCACAGACCGAGCCTTTCCAGTGACTGGGTTACTATTCTCAGTAAGGGTCTGCATTCAACTCTAAGACCTCTCTGCTGAAAAGGAAGGGGAGACTTCCTTTTATCTCCCCAAATCTATGTTTGAAGGCTCAGTTGTCTCCTTTAGATTCTCACTGGTTTTAGTGGGAATCAGGCACACGTGAGGGAAGTGAGGGCAGAATCAGGACTTGGAACTTGCTTTGCCCACTGTCGAGGGAAGAGGCAGGTTGTGTTCCTTACCCCACCTTTCAGAAAAGCGTCTTGACTACATCTTGCCAAATTGGGACCTTATTTTCACTGGGGAAGCTGCTGTGGACTTGGTCCCACCAGAACATTTCAGAAGTAACCCCACAGAAATCTCACAGACACAGATCTGTGTTACAGTGCAAGAGGAGTAAGTGGGAAACTGGATCCTACATCTGCGATTGGGAAAGACAGATCTCGAAAGATTAGTTTCCTCACCTATAGTTTGCCATTGTTTCCTGTTAACTGCATCATCGAAATCAGCACCTTTCCACTTCTTTCTTAACCACCTCCATGCCAACACAGCCCTACTATTCCCAGCGGAGTTGCTTTGTAGATATGCTATTTTAGTGGATGGCAGAATTTGACCTGTCTTGTTGCTGACACAATACTTTCCTATCATTCCCACCATTCCTAAGGAATTACAATAACTCTGCATTATTGCAAGACATGCATTATTGGCTGAATTCTCCTCCTGCTCTGGAATTCCAGGAGTATGTACACATATTCCAGTTATATTATTAATTCTAGCCAAAGCTTGGCAAGTCCAATATGTGTATCACACCAGTTACAGCTATAGCATGAGTAATTTGGGGGAGGAGGGAGGTGAGGGCGCAGAAGAAGAAAGAGCTTCTCCAAATCCTTCAGCTCTTCACTTGGACAGCATGAATGAGATATTTAAATACGTTGCCATGGAAACAATCACAGAGGGGGTCTTTGTGTGTGTGTGAGTGCGTGTGTTTTACTAATCCCAAAGGGGGTATTTAATTGGAATCAACCACAGCTTTTTAACTGTGTTTTAAATTGGAGAGAAATAAAAAGAAGAAGCTGACAGAAAAGGAACATTAAATAAAAGGGGAAAAAAAAAAAAGCCCACATGAAACAAGATGGGGGGAGAAAGGGAAATCAAAAGAATAAATTTACTGTAACCGGCAAAGGATTCATTAGGGTTACAACAAAGCTCTCTTCAATTTCCCTCCTATTGACATTAACGAGTTTGATGTAGGTCCAGTCTGAAAGGCAGCAAGAACGTCTTGCTCTCTCCCCCTCTCTGCCTGGTCCCAGGGAACCAAGCAGCTGTCTGTAAATTGCTCCACACAGGGGAATACGGCTTCTTTTCTTTCCTCCTTGCGTTTTGCTTTGTTCGACCGCATCTGCATTGAGTTGTGCCCTAGGAGCCTGCCTCACCACTTTCCACTCATTGCAGCATCTCTCCTCCCTCCTGGACTCTCCTGACTGGGACAAGCCATTTTATTGCCCATGAACTGGAGATGTTAGTTATTACTGTCCTGCAGCTTGAACACATTAGGCTTACCAGGGTTATTTTTGGTCCCGGCAGCAGCCCCTCTAGGCTCGTAATTAACTATTATTATTGTTAATGTTAATATTGAAGTTGCTATTTAAGGTGAAGGACACTGTTAGTATAAGAGCAACCTCACTGTAAGTAAACTTATTCTGGAAATTAGAATGATTTCTAGGCATTGGAAAGACTGATCCTGGACTAAGGGCAGCGGGAGAGGAAGCCTAACAGTTTTAAGAGAAAATTTGATAGGGTATGAATGCAATTTTATCTCAAAGAGCTGAACTTCATGGTCCAGAAGGTCTTTTCCAATCTCTTGCTCCTATGTTTTATGCTTTTTGTATTAAAATGAGATGTCAGAGGGTCTGAATTACAAAGCAGTGTGTATTCAGTCATGCACACACAGACTAGGAGACAGTTCCTGACCCTTGTGTAAAAAGACAAGATTACATTTGAGATTAATTCTGCACGGACGGAGGTGCCAATACTTACACATTAAGGAAGGAGCATTGATCCCAGATGCCAGGATCAGGCTCTGGGATGTTCTGCTGCAAACAGAGCCAGCACAAAATTAGCACACAAGATAGACTGCTGGGAGGAGTCCAGAGGCATAGCAAAAGGAAGGGACTTATTCAAGGTCCAGTTTTAATGTTATTTTTAGATACAGCACATTTTCACCATCCTCTGGAGCTCAGGTGACAGGAGAAGCTAGGTGATTTTGTCATTATTAATAACCACCTATTGGACTCATAAATGCAGCTGTTAGAAACTGGGAATGCCCAGGGAGGTGAAGAAAATCAGAGCCTGAGCAGGTCCAAGCTAATTCAGCCTCAGCCTTGTGTAACCCTGCAGACTGGCTCTATAACATTGATAGAACTGTGTGAAGAGGCTGTGACTGTGATGGAAGTGCTCTGCACTTGGTACTGTCCCAACGCACAAGAAAAGCAGTCTGTCAGAGGTAAGCCTCAAAGACCCTGCTGCACTGTCAGGAGCAGCTTTACCTCATGGACCAGAAATTAGGACATGCTGAGCTCCCATCAATTGAAACCATTATGTTTTGGCAATATTCTCCCTTCCCACTTGGCCATTCCTTGGCTGAATCTTCCAGTCTTCACCCAAAACAGCTCCAAGCCCTAGCTCAAGTGCAGAAACTTCTGCTTGCTTCTCCCTCCTTTTCACCATAAACCAAACTCCTCCTGCCAGCCTTTCCCCTCACTCCCCCCACTCTTTGAAACTGGCACCTTCCTTGAAGAAGAATAGCAAGAAAGAAAATGTATAGCTGTAATAGATTTTCCTCACTGGAGTGTACATTAAATTTAAGGCTTTGCTCTGGACACTGAATGGTTGGTCATTAACGCACCTCGAACCAGCAGCATAAAACAATCCTCATAAGTGCTACCATGAAAAATGGTGGCAGAGATCAGAAGTGATCAGAATGCAGACGGGAGCTGCAGCTCTCGGCATAAAAATGATTAATGAAAAATCCCCAGCATCCTTTCTTCACTTTGCAAGGGAGAAAGCAAGTGAGCTTGACAAGAACAACGGCTCCTTTAGGAATGATATGTCTCCAGGAGATTCCCAAGGCCTTGTTGCGCACATAATAAATTGCCCTTGTCACTTTTGGGAAACTTATGAAGAAAGATCGCCAAAGCCAGCAGAAGCAGTGAGGGAAAAGAACAAAAGATTCAACCCAAAAGAACCCAGCCTTGCCTGGGAGATGCACCGGCTCTGCTCACCCCTTTCCTCCATTTGCTCGGCAAAGTGATTTTGAAGTGAACAGAAGGAGTTGGGTCCCCAGGCTCATAAAATATCTGTCAGTGTCTGACAGCAGTAAAGCCAAGAAAGGGACTGCAAGATGCAGAGCTACAGATCTTAAACCCTGCGTTAGAGAAAGCAGAGCACGCCACTGAAATGCTGGCCTGTGCTGCCATGGCAGATGCTTGCAGTCAGGTGTCCAGGTGACTGACAAGGATGTCATAGTAGGTAAGTGCTTTGGCTTAGGAGAGCTTGCTTCCTTCCTGAATTTAGTCAAATTTCTTAAATGAATGGTGCAAATCAGCTAATCTCTTCCTGCCTCAGTTCCCTTACCTGTAAAACAGAAATGTTTCCTTTCTATGCTGCTTTGGCTACTAATACTCAAATTCTTTGGGGCAGGCACTGTCTCCCACTGTACATGTGTATCACATAGCTCAAGAACGTGACCTTGCAAATACAAGAGCCAACTGTCATACAAATACAGCCAAGCCTTTTGATACTGCTGTGGTTCTCCTTTAGGCATGCAGTGCTGTACAAGCTGTGCCACACAGACTGAGCTTTATCCCTATGAGTTTGCATAAGCCAAACCACTGGTGAGGTGAGGAGGGGTTCAAAGGAAGGGGTCACACTGGGAAATCTGCTTTAATTTCCTGCTCTGCCTCAAGCTTCCATGTGACATTGTAAATCACTGAAAGCAAGAAACATGAAGATAGATGGACTTTGCAATGCTTGACTGGTACTGCCCAAAGCACACAGGGACCATCTAACAGAGTGCAATCAACACAGCTCTGGGCAGCTGTTTGTGCGTACGCAGGAAAGGCAATTTAACAGAGCAGGGGTCCTTCAGGCAGCGACTCAGGAGTGAGATAGTTTCCCTTTGTGAGTCATCTGGTAGGACTTTGGACCTTGCAAATGATCTTTGTGGATTTTTCCTTTAGTTTCTCTCTGTCACACTCTCTGTATTTTAATGATGGGGATGGCAGCACTTGCTGTTACCCTTCTTTCCTGTGGGCATTCGTTTGAACACCTGCTGCAGGTGGCTCACCCTCCCTTGCTAAAGCACCATCAACCTCAGCTGTGAGAATATTTCTATGAATGCCTGCCAGGTGCATGGAGAAGATAAAGGCAGGTCCTGCATTGATGGCTGCTTTTTGGTTTTCTGTCACTGTTCCAGGACTGGCTGTGGAAGGAGAGCTGGATGGTGGTGGGTAAAAGTACCCATTGGCAGAACAGGGATGACCACGGTTAAACAGATGCCACTAATTCTGCATTGTTATTCCACTGAGAAAAATAGAGAGGAATGGCTTTTGCTCAAGCACCAGCTCTCCCAGGTCTGTGTGGGGAGATAACAGCCCATTGAGGCCAAGTTAGCACTGGTGTTGGTGAGAAACATATTGTGGAGTTGGAGGAAGAGCTTCATTATACCTCCTACCTCTGGGCAGTGTAAATCATCTAAGAGCTGCTGCACAGCAGTGACTCTTCTCACTAGGGCAGCCTTGCCTAGAGACACTTGTTTACCTGCTGTGATACCCTCTTCGTCCCAAGGCTTTATGCAAGGTAGGCTCTGGCCTCCCAGGCTCAGCCAAGTTCTTTCAAGGTATTTGCCGCCTTCTGTGCAGTGCTGGAATAATAGTGGCCAGTAGCAGGGTCATTTATTTGGCCTTTCATCCTTCAGCGTGATGGATGAGGATACTAATAAATAGCTGCCTCTATGAGAAAGTCTGTTTTTGGTCTGTAGCTCTCGTGTGGCTGTAGGAATTGTCTTTCTTGCTCACCTGCTTTGTGAACAACTGTTGAAGACTTCTGGGTCTTTGAATGCTGTGCCCAGGGTTAAAGCTGGGCCTTGCGATAAGGACTGGGGATTTTCTGCTCCCTTGCTGTAAGTAAAAGCGAGTTTCTTCCCTACTTACAGTCAGATCCTTCCCATGGGGCAGTGTCTCCAAGGAAGCCCCACAGATGCCCCTGGGGCTTCATCAAACCTTCATGGATTTCACAGCCTGTTAAGTGTCAGCTCCCTTGGCATTTCCCAGCTCCCAAGGCGCTCTGTTCCTGAGGGACTGATAGCTGCTGTAACTTCCGGGCTAAGGAATCACAGCTGCATATGCCTCAGGAGAAGGGCAGAGGGGGAAACAAGGAAATATCCTTACTGGTTACAGAAAAGTTAGCAAAAGGAAAGCTATGACATGGGAGTGGTGTACAGGAGGCTTAGGTTCAGGGATGAGTTTGCTTCAGCTCCTTGCATGACTTTGCAGCAGCAGTCATTGTGCAGAAGTATGTGCTTTAATTTTCTCTCCTGTTTCTAAGCATATTTTCTATTATTTTCTGTCTTGTCTATGCAAGACAGAACTCAGGATAGATTTAGATACCTGCATTCTGTGACTGTATGTTTCCTAGTGCCATGGGACACTGATTTCATTTGGATTTCTAATTTATTTCACAACACTGTGGAATAATTAGAATTATTAAAGCCAAAATGTTCTTTGCTGCCTGTTTCTATTAGGCAAAGCAGCTCAGACTGTCAGGTCTTTGGGGAGGGAGGAGAAGGTTTGTTTTTTACCACCTCCCAATCTTTTGTCCTTCATGACCTTTACTTCTTTTGCTAAAATTAACATTCGTGCAAAAAACAGAGATGGAAAATTGGCCCCTCTTCCCATTGCACCAAACATTCCTGCAGAGGAAAGGTTATTCTTTTCATAGCTGTGCTATAGGGCATATCAGATGATACGATCTGCCCTTTCTCAAGCTAAATCATCAGCTCTAATATGTTTTCCTTCTTTCATTATTACTATCCTCTCCTTGGAACATGAGTGCTTTCCGTGTTGACTGTAACATTACTGTCTCTGCTGGTAGCAGATGGAAAGCCAAGCTGGAGGTACAAGTCATGTTACCATTAAAAGCCAGCAGCGAAATGTAATGGTTTCTAATGTAACCCTTCAAGTCATTGACAGAGCTGTTTCTCAAAAAAAAAAAAAAAAAACCACCCCAAAAAACAACAAAGGAAAAAACCTCAACCCTAAGGCACAGCTAAGTGTACTGGTAAAATCCTGTCTTAAAGATGTTGAGAGTTTTACAAACTGGATTTGGTGGAACTGGGAATTTTTAGCCTTTTATTGGAATAAATCAATCAATCAAGTGAGAACTTTCCTGGGCATAAGCAAAAAAGAGTTCCCATACTATGAAATCAAGCAGCCAGTCTTTCAAAAGGAGGACTGTTCCTGACAATCTAATTTGAAACATCAGTTTGGGGTCTAATCAGCTGAAGCAAATCAGGCCCACATAATCTTGAGTGCATGCAATGAATCAGAATTTCTATCTGCTAGGGAGAACCAATGTGCCTGCATTTGTTCTAAGAAAATGAGTGATTTAGAAATGGCAAAACATTTTGTTGCAGTTTGTTAACTTAAATTGTTCATTTTGGGTTGACCCAGTGTAATTATTCCCCCCTGCTGACATTTTTCAATTCATAATGAGCTAAAGGTTCCTAGGCAGCTACAAAGTTTACGTGTAGATTCTGGTCCCAGTTGGGCTGGTTTCATGCTGGTGCCAAGATGTTGACTTCAAGGACATGCTGCTTGTTAACTTGCATAAGCAATGCAAAGATCATAGCTGGATCACTCTTGTACAGCCAAGGCAGGAGAGTGGTTAAGGTATCCTGCTAGAGAGCCAGGCTGTCTGGGTCCCCGCTTTGTTCAAAATTGGCACAAGAGGCACATCTCCCTTGACGCGGCTGTTAAAGGCAGCTGGCCATCTGGGTTAGGGAGTGCTGGAAGGGCTGAATGTGAACTCGAGCCCTGCCGCTCTCCTGGAGCTTTGGCTATTGAAGTTAATATCCCTTAACTGTTGACTTGCTGAGGCCTCTACAAGCTTTCTAGAGCACCATGGCTGGATCATTCTCGCCCAGTTTAAAGATCCTTTCCTCCTTCACTTCCCGATCCTGTACAGCCAGCTGCCATTAGAGAGCAAACCCTGAACTCAGAAGGAAAGAGAGGAGCTGATTTTGATTCATTCCACTTGTAAATTTAGCGCCTTGCCATTGTTACATCTTTGGGAGCCCTATAGCCAGTATGGGATTTTAAATGCTCTCTGTATTAGCTGTCTCTCCCTTGTCCCATTCCCTGCTCCCCCCCTCCGAGCCTACTCATTCCGTATTCAAGGAGCCGCAGTGAGCCTTTGTGCTCCCAACGCCCAGCAGTCACCATTGAGTCTCTGTTCATCAACAAAGAGAAACCTTATCTTCTGATGGACACATACAGCACATTCTCTCTGACATTTAAATCTCCCTTTGTAGCCAACTCAGATATTTTCGCTGTTAAAAGAAGACCGTAGAGCCGGGTGATTTCATTACTGCAAATGTTATTACAGTGAAAGCCTGTTTAAGACATAATGTCACTGAAGGGAAAATAGGATCTAGCAGCAAGTGTGGCCTGATGGAGGGTGCTGGGATTCATCACAGGCTGAAAGAAACCTCTCAGACATCAGACGTGCTAATGGAGCAGCTTTTTTCTTCATCAAATCAAACCAGCCACTTCCTCAAAGCCCTAAGGCTAGGAATTAGAAAGAAGATTGAAAGGAATTAGGCACCCAACTCTCACTGACTTTATATTTGAGCTCCTAAGCTGTTCTTGCTATTTTAGAAATTATAGGTGGGCTGTTGGGGTGCTTAGTACCACAGACACAGTGAATAGAAAAGCATTGTGTTCACAGCAGCCATGGGCCTCAAAAAGACACTGCTGCTGCATGTCCATGTTCATAATGATTAGTTCTTGGTCCAAGAACACTCAAGAATAGAAATAATCACAGACAGGTCCCAGCCTCCCTGAAGTCAGTGTGAATGTGCTAGGGACCTGGCCCCAATTTCCACCCTGATACAATTATAATTCCTTTCTTCTCCAAAGCAGATTTCCCTAAGGATTTTGGATCTGCAAGAGTAAAATTTGAGCTTCTAGAGTCAGAGGTGTCACACAGACCGATCAGCACTCAGCTCTGGGAGCATGCAGCTTCGCACACATGGGTTTGAGCTGCACTGTGCAAAGGTGGTGGTTAGTTACGGAGCAGAGCCATCCAAACGGATTTACACCGTGTTCTCAACCCTCTGCCTTTGAGGTACGGTTTTCGAGTGTGGATTTGCTCTATTTTGAAGATTGCTTTGCTATGCAAGATAGATGCGACCTTCATCTTAGCCTTTAAAATGTGTGAGTAGCTCAGACTCCTTGCTAATGGGGATCGTAAATGTCTCGGCTGTGCTCCCTTCTGGGGGGGTGTGGGTAGTCCTCTTCCATTTGACATTTTTTCAAGCTTTGAAACACAATGAGTACCAGGTCAACAGCAAGCCTCCCACCAGCTTCAAGAAGGTTTGGACTGTGCCCCAGCTTGCTCTGCTAACAAGATGTGACAAGCTGAAGTGAACAGTTAGACAGAAAGCATCAGGATTTCACAGCATATTTTGCCAGCAACTTACTGTTTTTTCAGCTGTTTTGTTCTTTGATTTTTTTCCTCCTTGCTCTGTAGCAACTCAAATCTGTCCCAGGCTGCCTCTGACATTAACAAGACAGTGGATGACAGGCGAAATGCGTCCACGAGCAATTCAGTCTCCCTGCTAAGTAATCATAAACACTACAAGTTTGCAACAAAGCAAGCAGCTGTCTTTCTCCCTCTGGACAAGACTGCTTCCTCACAAATTGAGGCTCTGCAGGTTTTACAGCTGTTGGACAATGAGTCTGGTGCCTGTTATTGCTGCCTCCTTTTTTTTTTTTCCTTTTTCTTTCTTTTAATGGAAAGTATCTCAGCATTGCCAGAACTCAAGAGGCCCCCTCCAGTAGTGAGTCAATACAGCCAAGTGATGAGGCTTTAGCTTTCTGGCTGACGCTACTGGAATGGGCACAGAGGGGTTATGTTACCTGCACATCCTCGTTTCCAAGGGCTTATTACCTTCTATCACATTTCTTCCAGGGAAGCAGATATTTATTTGGGGGCTGGGAGAGGACTCAACAGCACACAACTTCTGTCCCAAAGGTGCAGAGGGTGAGGAGCGTGGGCTGGACTTGGGAGAGCCCCTCGGAGGGTGGTCACCTTGAGCTTTGCAATTTCCTTCCAGACTGATAGAGCATGTATAGAGCCCTAAAAGAAATCTTTATCCCTGACCTAAATGTAGGCAAGTAGAGGGCAAAGATTACTCTTTATTACTTCATTACTTTGATAGAGAGTTGATCCTACCCTGGATTGACTGGCCACATGACCTTAGCCTTTTCAGATAAATTTTCTATGATATATTCTGAGGCAGCCTGTAGTGGACCCCACGTTGACAACGTTTCATCCCTGGAGCAGTTAGAGAAGAGCCTGTGCCACAGTGCAAGTGGTGGATTTGCCTCCTTCAGCTGGTAGTTATTGCCCCTCAGCTGAGCACACAATTCCTTCTGGGCAGTTTCAGTGTCAAGTAAATCACATTTGTTCAAATCTCTTTCAGTATGCAGCTGTAATGCTGCTCTGTCATCCTGCACTACCCTTTTCAACAATGCCACCTTCTTACCCTGACTGTTAACTTATAGTAGGCTTAATTTCACCTTGTTATGGTACAGCTATCTGTGCCCTCTGCACTCCCTCCATCTGCCACCCTCCTCTGCAGTGGATCCATCAAATAGCACATGTTGGGTGAAATACATATATTCTTTCTATTTATGATTGAGTATAATAAAGTCTGGCTCCTGTGCCTTCCAGGTGGCTTTTGGACACGCAGCATTTAGTGCGTGAAGTGATTGATCTCTGATCTTTAAAATAGAGCTGTGAAGACCACAGTGAATTTGCTTGCATAGGGAGTATAAAGCCAGGAAATGGCAGCTCTGAAACTCTCTAACCCCTGCCCTTTATTTCCTTGTGTTGAGTTTTCCACACCTGACAATGCGCAAGGTGGTGATTTATGTATAACCAGAGCAGCCTCCAGTGGTTGGATCTGTGAACTTTTCCAAGCAGCCCTCTATCTTAGCTCACTTGAGGGTTTTGCAGACCCCAACCCTGATTCCTCCCTGCTCCAAGCTCAGCATAGGGGAAGGGGGGAGAGCTGGGGGCAGCGGGTGCCCTGCTTGTTCTGCTGGGAGCCGATTCTGTCCCTAATTGAGCCGAAAACAGCTGCTGCATCCTGGCTGCCACAGGCCTGCTGTGCACAGCGGTTTTTGACAACAGCTGAGATACAGGGATACCCTGGCCGCCTCTGTCAGCATCCCACCCCTGTTGTAACAGCAGCACACCCCACAGCAGGCAAGTCTGTCTGTCAGGGGATATAGGAAATCTCTGCCAGTGCTATCCTTAAACTATCCAGCCCTGTAGGTACTCTCAGCAGCGGTGCCCATGACTGGGGGAAGGCAGACCCTACCTCTCCGTGTCTCTGTGGCTGTGCTCCTGCATAATCCTTATCTGCCAAGGACCAGATGATCCTTCTCAGTTAGTGGGCTCAGGCATCAGGGAGTGATAAAGCTCACAGGCAAGTAAGGTTGGGGGACACCTTTGTGTCCTGTCCTGCAGCTGGATGCTTCTCAGAGGGAACAGCTTTAAGGGAATTGCTGCCAGCAAGAGAGAGTGGTTTTGGGTTGTTTTTTTAAATTCTCTCCCTGTGCCTTGGTGATTAGTTCTCGGAGTGGTTTTTGCTTCTCAGGGCCCTTCAGGGCAAAACAGGTGAGAGACATGACTCTGGCGTGGGGGTGGTTAGAAGGAGGTGAGGAAATTGGGCAAGATGTATGTGAAAGTCACAACAAACCCCACACGATGTTTGTGCCCCCACCGAGCCTGCAGACCAGTTCCAGTGCTGTGAGTGGCCTCTTGTCTTCAAGGACAGGAGCTTCAGAAGCAATGTACTGAGCTGATAAATCCTACCAGCAAGCAAGGAGCAGCTCAGTCTCTGCTACATCACTGATGTTTATGGAAAACAAGGAGAGGAGGTGAGGCAAAGAGGTCTAGTTTGTGTCTGTGAAACTTCCCTTATAAAAAGATAGGTTGCTGACACTTTTCCTTGATGCAGCTGCCCAGGCATTTCAAAGCATCTGAGATTTCATTATCTAAAAGGCAGTCACTAGCTTTGTTGGGGACTTCTGGCTGCTTTACAAAGCAATTCCAGTATTATTATTGGACTAAAAACCTAACAACTACTAATCCTCTGTTTAAATGACCAGTAAGTTCCCTGCAGGCAATGCTCTGCCAAGACATTTATCCACCTAATTTTATTTCATGTCGTTTTTTTTTAATTCAGATTTAACCTTTTGTGATAGGGGTTGTAGGCTCGTCTATTCAGAAGCACTTTTTACAGGCTACTGGGAATATAATTCCTTGGTGCAGGGGAGGGAGAGGGCCTCTGCTTGTCCATGTTAAAGGTGCCTCGCAGAGCTGTGAAAGTGCAAATTTCCTTTTAGATCACTCAACCCCTCTTTTTTGGAGGAGCACTGCCAGGCAGAAGTGAAAAGCTCAACCTTTCTGCAGGTAAGTAGAATCAAGTGCCTGATTCAGGATACAGGACAGGCTTTTCCCAAGCGGGCAGCATCACACAGCAGTGAAATACTGTTAGCTCACTGAGGACAGCGAAGCCAGCCCTCACCCATGACCTCCTGTTGTCTGTGCACCCCTGGGAGTCTGGGCATGGAGGAGCTGGAGCAAACCGTGGAGGGAAGGGATAAATCAGGTCTCTGGGTTCTGCTTCTCATGTGTTGCACAGGAGCCAAAGGGTGGGACCAGCAACTGCTTCTTGCTGCCTGTTGCCTGGGAGCAGAGGCAGCTGGCAGCAGGGCAGCATTTCGTGATGGCAGGAGCTTTTGGAGACCATGCCAGGAGAGGGGAAGGCTGCCCCTGGCCAGCCCATGGGGCTATACCTACTAGCTCTAGCATGCTAGATGGAGTAGTACTAGTAGCTAGGACAGACGGAGCTGGAGTCTCTGTTCCCTGAGGATCAGGTGAGTATAGCTGGCAGGAGGGCTTATGGGTACCCTCTGGATCTGCATCTCTGAGAGCTTTGTTAGTCTTGTGTGTGGGTCTCTCCTGGGCCTTGTTAGCACCATCTGAATATTTCTGCAGGTGCAAAGGAACTGGAACAAAGTCCATCATCCCTGGTACTCAGCTCCAACAGCGGCCAGCAGTTACCGTCTGGGGAAAGCACTTAAGAGCAGGGCATAACCCAAATGCCCTCCTGAGTATATCTTCCAGCTTCTGGGGCGTTAGCAACTTTCAAGGCTGAAGCTGTATCCAGAACTTCTTGGGGATGGCTGAGAGATCAGAAATCCAGGTGTGTCCAAAGTCTTTTTGAACCCATGTATGCTGTTAACCTCCAGTACAGCTCCAGATAACCCTGTCATTTAGCTATGCATGGTGTGGGGAAAAAAACAGGCCTGTGATATACTGAAAGGTGCATGCTGCTTTGAGGCTGCACTCCTGGGACCTGTGCTGTCCATGACGGATGTTGAAAAAGCCCAGCTAAACCTCATCACATGTACATGCTGCAGTGCAGATGGGACAGGATGGATATCTGGTGATGCTGAGATCATCCTTGAAGCTTCTGGGATTGTATCCTGGGAAAAACACAAGTTCAGCTGAAAACAAACCAAGAAATTTTCCTGGTTTTTAATCAAATAGGAGTGGGAGAGGGAATGCCACAAATCTTCTTAGGATGTGTTGTTTGGCCTGGAACAGCATGTTTCGATTCTTCCTCAGGTTGTTTTTGCCACCACACTCCTACTTTCTGATTTGAGTCAAACTTTTAAATTGAACGCCAGCACTTCAAAAGGAAAAGGAGAATATTTTGCTTGGAAAATGTTTAACTGAAATATTGCAGCATTTCTGAAATGAATGGTGTCATTTAGAAAATGTCAAAACACAAAACTTCAATCTTTTGAGCTTCCTCTTTTTTCTTTTTTTTCCCCCCTGAAAAAAGTGTTCCCTGACTTTGACATGAATTTGTAAATAGTTTGTCATCTCACCACATACATCCTGCCCCCCCCACCCCAGCTTATTTTCTTAGCAAATGAAGAAAATGCCGCCAAGCCCTGGCTCTGCCAAAGAGACCCTAGCAAGGGGGGAGGACAAGGTCAACTGTAAAAAAAAAAAAACATGAAGGAGCATCCTCTAGAGACAGCTACAGATTTATGATATGGGTAATCGTGTCATCAGTACTACTTCATCGGCTTTTTCTTCTCTCCTTTTCTGCGTGCCTGTGGCTTTTGGTTTGCTGGAGGAGGAGTGAGAGAAAAGCTGGCAGGAGAATTTTGATATGTTATTGTTCCTGTTGTTTTTGTCTGCGTAGCAATGGGCACTTATGTGTATGTCTGTGCATGCTTGCATGCTATCTCTGCATTTGTGTCCATCTCTCTCATTCCTCCGTTATCCATCCATGCACAGCATGATATAAACAAACCTGCCTCTGGACATGTCATGGCTTAAAATAGATGTTCATACATCAGCCTTTCTACAGCAGCGGCAGCAGCAGCAGGAAGACATGGCCGACTGGATCTGACTGCAACACTCACTTTGAGCTGAGAAATCACAGCCCTCACAAAGGTAGAGTAACGGGGTGGGCGTCTCCTTCCTCCTGCGTGTCTGTCTGTCTGTCTCTGCAGAGTGTGCGGGGCTGAGCAGCCTGCGCTTGTTCAGCAATGCCTATTTGGAGCTCGCTCTGTGCATCTAGGCAGGCTCTGGCTGTTTCTCCCCTCCCTCCAAGCATGGCACAACTGGCAGAGGGGCTCGGGAGGCAGCCATGAGCGTGCTCGGGGGAGTGGGGTGCGAGCCCCTGGGCTTGGCTGCCCAAAGCAGGGGTACAGCCAATGCCTGTCAGGGTTTTGGGTGCCAGGAGTGCTCTGGGATCTGTTCTGAGGTCTTGGATGTGGGGCAGTTTTTCTTCCCCTGCAGCACTTTGGGGGGGCTGGCATGGTGGTGCGTTTGGAGTGGGAAGCTGGAAGCCAGCTTTGGGCCTGAGGTTTCTAGAGCTACATCCCAGGATAGGTGTGGGTTGCTATTTTTGCAGCCAGCTGTAGAAATAAGAGGGTCTGCTATATGGCTAGTTAAAGCCTTATATTGATGATTTAGTTGCTTTTTTCAGACCCTTCTTCTGTTTGTTTCTTAACACTGCCCGAGGCTGGTGGCATGTGGCTGTGGTGCAGCCAAGGTCACACAAGGTTTAAGGGCTCCAGCACACAGCCATGCTGAATGCCTTTTCCAGGTGGGGTTTGCCAAGTCTGAATTCCCAGCACAGAGTCCAAAATTCATCCGGGCAGGGGAGACATGTCAGGGTGAGATCTGGCCCGTACTCCGTGCTGGGGGAGTGTGGTGTGCTCGATGCCAGAGATGAGCAGTGTGAGCAGGGCTGACCTCTCCTGTGCAGCACCCCAGCGTGCCAGGCAGGGTCTGAACTGCCACCCTGGAACAGGGAGTCGGGGGAGAGACATCCATGAGTCTCTCTGGACTCCCTCTGAGCTCCCCCATGCCCTTGCAATGTTTTCCTCCTCTGCACATTGCCAAGAAATGGCTGGAGGCTTCTTCCTTCTGCACCATTGGCTGCTGGCCGGCGCCTTAGGCAAAATGTCAAAGCAGACAGACATGCTCTGATCCAGCCTGGGCAGCCCAAGGTCGCTGTGTTTCCTCCCCTGAGTCCCAGAGACAACTGGCCAGTGCTGAGCTGCTGCTGGGGGGCTGTTGGGATGCTCTTTGGATGCTTTCCAGGGCAGCTCAGGGCAGCAGCAGTGATGGTGGGAAAGGGAATTGTATTCTCATGTGTGGGGGTTTTTGTCAGTGGGGCAGCTGACAAAAGGAAAAAAAGGCAGCTCTGACGAATGTCTGGCTGCAGAGACTGTTAACTGCTCCGTGTGGGTAAGGCTGTCCAGCAAGGTTTCTTGCAGATGTGTGACAAGTATTGGCATGATCTGAATGTTTGAGAGCAGAGCTTTGTCCTAGACGATCCACTCTGTAAAATGAGCTTTCTTGTCCCCTGAAATTAACTGTTCCCACCCGAAACCAGTCCTAGGTGTTCAACTGCAGTGGCAGGACTGCTGTACTTGGAGGGGTTAATCCTGCGTCTCCCTCCCCAAAGGCTTTTGTGCCTGGTCCGTAGCAGTCTGGGTCCTGGCCAGACTCTACGTGGTGCCATATGGAATCCTCCACCTGTTTGGGGGCTTTTCCTCCCCAGTCCTGGTGGCTTGCCCAGACCTGGCTGCCTTTCATTGCTTCTCACCACAGGTTGGCAGCATCAGTTTTTGAGCTGGCATTGTCCCACTGGCAGACAAAGCCCCAGAGCCAGCTCAGAAGGAAGGTGGTCCTGTGTAGAACATCTCTTGCCAATGTGGCCTCAACCAAAAGTCGTGGGGCTGGAGCAAAACCTCAGCCTGTGGAGACTCAGCAATCTGGCTGCCTCTCTGGCTTCCGTCACCAGCCCTGGTATCATAAATTCTCCCCAACAGTATTGCTTCTTGGAAGGGGATGTAGGTGATAGTCTGTCTCACACTGGGAACCTCTGGGTAGCTGACTTGACACAGCCCTCTCACCAGGACAGTGAGAATTGCCTGCTTTGGCCAGTATTTCTACAAAAGGGGTGGAGTGAGAAATCCCCAGTTCTAACGGCGTCTCCACTGCTTCCATCACAGGACCGTGGGTGGCAGCAGCAGCAGAAGCAACCTCCAGGCCACTCTGCGGCCTTCACGAACCCACAGGTATGCCTTGTGGGTCTCGGCAGCGCCCATGGA
>NW_010532652.1:0-3632 GCF_000687285.1 Phaethon lepturus | reverse complement strand
GTTCTCCAGGAATGGCACCAGGTCACCGAGCCGAGGCTCGCGGGAAGAGCGCAACAACCACCCCATCCTCAGTGTCTTTGAGCTTGAAAGGTTGCTGTACACAGGAAAGACAGCCTGTAACCATGCTGATGAGGTCTGGCCAGGACTCTACCTGGGAGATCAGTATGTATCGGAAGGGGACAAGAACTGGGGAGTTCGGGGTATTTTTGTGAAATGGGGAAATCTGGGAGGGGGAGGTTGGGAAAAGTGAGGGAGAGTGGGACACAATGGGTGTGGTACATTGGGACAAAGGAGTGACATAAGCACGGCTGTGCGGAGAGTTTAGAGCACTGCTGTGGCAGTGTAGGTGGAGGTGGTGTGCCTGTGGAGTCAGGGACTGAGAGAATGCGTTTTTCCTTTGCATCCAGCTTTCTCAGGTGTAAATGTTTGTCCAGGACAGCCCTTACGCTGTCCTTGGAAACTTTTAACTAGTCTAAACGTATGCATCTCTGCACCATTTCTTACTCTCCACAGAGATATAGCGGCCAACCGGCGTGAGCTGGCTCACCTGCGCATCACCCACATCCTCAACGCCTCGCACAGCAAGTGGAGGGGGGGTGCTGAGTACTACGAGGGCACAGGAATTCGCTACCTGGGCATCGAGGCCCATGACTCGCCTTCCTTTGACATGAGCCCCTACTTTTATCCTGCAGCTGACTTCATCCACCAAGCGCTGAATGAAGGTCAGTGGTAAAGATTACTGGGAGAGAAATGGGGAGCAGGGAGGGGAAGAAGCTCCCCTGGGCAGGTGGGAAGCTAGATTGATATCCTATTGATAAGCATCCTAGAAAACAAAGGTATTTCTAGCCTGGGAGGGTGTCTCCTGCACTGGATCACCTCCTCCAAAGAGGGAACAGGCTAGATGAGAGCATTGGCCCCCAGGTCACAGTCCCAGCCTGTGACCTGAGCTGTGGCTGGTCCTATTCAGTCTGTTTTGAGAGATCATGATGCACTGATACCCTTTGCCAAGAGGGGGACCTCAGTGCATCACATTCATACTGTAACTGGGGCCCTACATCTAACCCCGGAGGCTGCACATCTGAGCCACAGCTCCAGGATGCACTGTGGCCAACAGTTGGGTCCTCAGTATTTTTTTAATTAGGATATTTGGTCTGTTGTGACACAGCCGCTGTGTTTCACCCCCAGGAAGGATCCTTGTGCACTGTGCTGTCGGGGTGAGCAGGTCGGCCACCTTGGTCCTCGCCTACCTCATGATCCGCCACCACATGCCCCTTGTAGAAGCCATAAAGACGGTCAAGGACCACCGTGGTATCATCCCCAACCGGGGTTTCTTGCGCCAGCTGGTCGCCCTGGACAATGCCCTGAGGTTGAAGAGGAGTGCGTGAAGGAGGACAAGAGGGGTTGTGCGGTGGGAGCATTGTGTGTGCAGTGCTTACCTGACCCCGATGCCCACTGAGTGGCAGAGATAGGGCTTTCCTCACGGTGCAGACGCTTGGCAGCTAATGGGTTACATGCAACTGGCCCCTGGGCCTCCCCCTCAGACAAGGGGGTCCCCAGACATGTGAGCTATACCTAGTGGTAAAATATAGGCCCTCAACCTGCAATCTTGCCACCTAGGTAGGCCTAATGTATAGCCTCCTTCCCAGCCTGCTCGCTCCAAGATGCCTCCAGAGGAACTCAGCCCCACGTTTCAGGTTACTCTATCCCTTTGGCTCCAAGAAGCCTTCAAGGCTTCATTCTCCCACATGGCAGATGTGTTTGCAAAGCCAGTCCCGTCCCTCCCTCCCAGGAGACTGAAGCTCTGTGTGTTGCTTGTCTTGTTTCCCATTTGTTTTTGGTCTGTGTAGCAATGTGAATTAGGTCTGGTGTGTGGGCTCAGGCAAACAGGCCTTTTGTCGCAGTGTTTGGATGTCCTCCATGCCTAGTGCTAACCTGTAAAAATAAAGGCAGTGCTAAGGAAAAAGCTTGTGTGCTTTGGGACAGACTTCATGTGGTCAGGCTGGGATCCATCACAGGGGTCGGTGGGAGAGCATCACCCTGAGTGCTCTGGCTTGAGATGGACCTGAGTCTTCCGAGTTCCTTGGTCCAGGGGCTGAACCTGTCAGACCCTGCTGGTGGCCAGTGCCAGTGCTGGGCCTCACCACTCTATTTTTCCAGCACTGGGGACAGAAAGGGGGGCTCCTGGTGGAAAGCAGAGCTGGGCTGGCAGTCACCAGGGTCGCCATCCATCACGAGGTGGCGATGTCGGTCTCCCAAAAGGCAGGCAGGCACCAAGCTGTGCACCCAGGTTTGCAGGAGGGCCGGCTGTCCCCTGGGGGCGGCGAAAAACACCCTCGCTGCTTGCTGAGGGGATGGATGGGCAAGCTCAGCCCCAGGAAGGTGGCCAGGGCCAGGAGCGAGTGTCCTTGGTGGCCTCACGGGTGCTGGGCTGCCCCTAGACACTGCCAGCACTCATTGTCTGCCCGCTCCTATTTTAGCCCCATTCTTCCTCCGCTTCCTGAGAGCACACAAAGCACCACTCGGCTGCCGGCTATATGTTGTGCTGAGATCACGTCAACACGTAGCTTGAGGAGCCCCAAGGGTGGGCCGCGTGGCTTGCAGCATGCTGAGGCCCACTGTAGCACCCCGTCACTGCTAAGTGCTGGCCCCAAGCAACCCTGCTCTGAGACAAGGAGGAACTGGTGTTGGGCAATGCACGGCGTCTAGTCGTGCTCTCTGGCGGTGCTGGGTGCTGCTGGGACTGTTGGACATGCCAGAAACTTTGGTGGGGAGGACTGCAGCTTGGCAAGGTCCTGGGGGGTGTAAAATGCCTCCTGTCTGATTTTGCAGTTCTGCTTTGTGCTCCTTGCTGCCGCGAAGCGCCCTTTGTGCAGCCTGCTGCCAGTCGGCCTCCGAAAGCTGCGCTTTGACAAGCGAGATCCCCTCCCCGGGATCAGGGAGGCACTGAGCAGATTGTGTTTGGAGGATCAGCAAACTAAATCCAGAGAGTGAAATCACTGGCAGAGCCTGTGGTGTGCGGCACCTTATTGTGTACTTGCAGTGGCCGAGCACCTGTGTTGGGATATCGAAGCGTAGTGTGGGTAAGTACCCTGATTTCAGGAGGGCTGCCAGGCCAGCCCCAGCCACTGGCAGCAGCAAACAGCCCGATCACCGGGGTGGAGGAGGATACACAGAGCCCACGAGACTGCCAGCCCTGACACGGGGCACGTGGGGCTACACGGAACCGTTGCACAGCCCCACGCCGCCAAGTCCTGCTGCCTTCATCAGTCATCAGCTGCCTGCAGGGTCCGTAGTTCAGGTGGAGATGCTGACCAGCTCCAAAACCATCCCCAAGGGCCACCAGGAGCTCAGTGCCCTCCGGAGGCTCCCCCAAAGGGCTGGTATGCACGCAAGGCCGGGCTGGCAGATGCGACGCAGGTGAATCCAAACCCGGGTCACCTGCAGAGCGCTTCTCTGCTGGGTGATGGGGCCGTGTTTGGGCAAAGTCCCTTTGCCTGTGCACCTTTCGTGGGAACATGCGCGGCTGAAAGGCGCATCGCGGGCACACGTACCAGGGGGACACGCGTGGCAGGAATGAGGATCGCGGAAACGTGCGCGGCGGGAGCAGCCCGGGCCCGGGGAAGCTGTGTCTC
>NW_010532651.1:0-28265 GCF_000687285.1 Phaethon lepturus | reverse complement strand
GGGGCGGACCCCGCGCTCGGCCGCGGCCCAGCCGGGGCTGACACACAGCTGTCGGGCAACAGCTGGATGTTCCCCCCCAAAGGCGAGCAAAGCTACGATACCGCAGCATTTCCATTATTATTATTATTGTGGTGGTGATGGTGGTTGTGGTTCTTGTTCTTGGTTTGGACATAGGATGAAAAAAAAAAATGTAAAGCTGCTTCCCTTGTTTTTCTCCTCTCTTGCTGCCTGTGCCCTGTTCTGGGACTGAGAAGGGCACAGGGGAACAAAAAGAAAGGAGCGTCTGTGTGACATGGAGAGGCAGAGGACTGTGGGAGTTGGGGGGAAGGGAGGCTCACAGGAGACAGGAAGGATGGGAGGAAGGTTAAAGATTGGGGAAAACAGATGTGCACATGTGTGTAGACTTCTAAACCATTCCCTTGTGGTCCCAAAGTCTTGATAAGTGCTGGTGTCTCTTTTTCTCCTACTTCCCTTGTCTGTTCGACTTTTCCCTGTGAAGTCCCTCTCTCCCTTAGAAAAAGGAGCAATGCACCAGTTTGCAGGAGGGACTTTCACAAAGCTCTTCAGCCCCTTCGGTACCAAATGTTAACCATAAGGACAACACTTAGCCCTAAACTTAGGCCCTGCTTGCCCCATATCTAACCTTGGCCCCATGTTATCCTCGTTCCATGGCAGTTGTTATCCTCGTTCCATGGCAGTCGTTATCCTCATTCTAATGGACTGTACCACACTAGGTCATGCTGTCACTAAAACTAACCCCAAGCCCTACTTGATCCTTCAGACTCTGCAGATTAAATCATTTGTTAATATGTTAGGGCTAACTCAGGTTGAAGTCTAGCAACCCTAGAAGGATCCAGACATAAATGTCGGTTTTCAGCTATATGATATATGACAAGCCTGAATGCAGTTAGGCCAGCTAACTCTGCCCCAAAATTTTTCCCAGCATGGCTCTCATATTGGTGTGGGACACTGTGTTGAACTGGACACTCCAGCTGCTTCTGTTCCAAGGCCTAATTGTAACTTTAAACTCTGGCCCACTGACCTGCACTTAAATACGAGCCCAACTAAAGGTGTCATCCCCTTGTGGACCTGAAAGATGAACTTCACCTAAAACCAAGCATAGCCCATCCATCACATTCCCTTCCCCTTGCTGTGCCCAGCACTCCTGCATGTCTTGTGGCGTCTGCAGGAACGGTAAACTAGCCTAGTTTTTCAGTCCTTACAAAACCTCCTGTATTAAGGCCAGAAAAGCAACACTTGTTTGAGAACTAACTGCAGCTGTATTTAGGAATTTGCCTCCTTCATCCCAGACAACACAGCCCAACAAAAATTTGAGCTCAAGTGGAAGATTGGTGACTTTGACAGACCCAAACCCCAAACCTAGCCTTTTGGTCTAACAGCAACAGCAGGTCTTCCAGGATCTAGAAACAAATCCTAACTTTCCACATCTATATCCCAACAAAGGACAAACTTCCTGCATTCTGGTACGCATCATCAGGCAGCCCTTGCTCTAACCTGAGTCCTTCTGTCACAAGTCCAAACACAACCACAATACCATCATTAACTTAAGGTGTTTTAAGAGATGTCTTAATAAGCCCCGCCCCCCGCTTATTTCCTTCAGATGTCGCTACTCTGCTTACTATTTTTGCAGCCTTTACAGGTTCCTGTAATCAACAAGCCTTTTCTGGTCCTTCTCTCCTAAGGCACAACCCTGATTGCAACCAAACATAGCCTTAAACTAAGAAAGGTAACCTCTACAGCAATGAGACCTAACTTGCACTACAGCACTACCTTCATGCTACAAGCCTACAATATATCTGAAAATATATCTTCAGCCCAAATTGTTGCCCACTAGATTTTTCTGTGTGCCAGACCTCATCCTATTTCAGTGGCGCCTACAGGATTCACATATAATATCAGCAGTCCTTGTCCTTCTTTTCCTAACCTCAAACTGAACTGTAACTGTTGTTGGTACCACAGCCATTGCAAAACCCAGTGGTCCTGGAACCACAATTCTGTAATTTCATTTCTCTCATACCCTAATCCCAATCTTCAACCTAACCATAGTTTAAAATTAAAAGAGGTGACGCTGCTGTCCTCTGAGTATCCTGCGTAATCTCACTAGTACTGTCCTCCTTGTTTGATATTCCCTAGGGGATTAAGATGGTCACCACAAGTCTCCATCCCCTTCTCTCTCAGACTAGCTCTGTCCTCAATTCAAACACTAACTGTAGCCTTAACACAAGAACTGTTCCTGCGATGATCCAAAGCATGTACAGCCCAATTTTCATCTTACATCTGGTAAGCTAACTTATCCTCTTTTCTTAAAACCAGGAGAAGCAACCCTGGCCATTAACAGATCAAAATATATCCAGTAAGCTATGCTACAACCATTCTACTACTGTATTAGTATCCTCAATTTAAGATAGCAATCCCAATAAAATTCAGGAATAAATACAGTTCTCCAGCCCATTCTTTCCTCTAACTCAGCATTAACACTATTGCAAGAAAAGAACCCTTACTATTGAAGGGTAACTCCTCCAGTTCTCCAGCCCATTCTTTCCTCTAACTCAACATTAACACTATTACAAGAAAAGAACCCTTACTATTGAAGGGTGACCCCTAAAAACTCAGTTTTACTCTTTCACCCCCAGCAGCATCAGACCTCTGCCTACTTTGGTGGTCCTGACAGAATCTAGGGTACAATTTTCCAGCCTTAGGATTCCTCAGGAGTCCTAACCTAAATCCCAGAGAGGTGATGCCTTGCCGTTCTGCAACTAACTCTAGTCCATTCAGTCCATTGTCAACACAAGCCTTTATTTTTGCATGGCATACCCTATGAAAAACACAGGCCTCCTACTCTTGGATGGTTGATCTTCACTATCCTATGACCAAACTGAGTCTGATTTGGTGCTACCAGCACCAATCTATATCTTACTTCAGCAGCCCTCAGAAATAAAAATATTTTCCAACTCCTTCTCAGTCTTAATCATCACTTTAACTCTAGGTTTATCCAAAGAGAGGTGACCTCTATCATCTGGAAATTAATTAAGACCATTTGAACACTTTAGTGTTCAGGAATATATTGTATGCTTCTCTCCTGTATGTGAACGTCAAATTTTAGGCTAGTCTTAACCCAAAGGAGGTGACAACAAACACCCCAGGAGGCTAGTTCTTTCAGATTACACCCATTTTGGGTATGTTATGGCCTGATTAGGACTTTTGTCTTTGTGCTAGGGTTAGGGGGTCAGTACAGTGAAGCTTGAAGAGCGAGGTTCATCTATGGTACCTGTAGGTACCACAGGAAACTGATGAAGCTGAACAAATCTTGAGATGAGGATGTTAGCTCTTGAGTTAGCTCTTGGTTGCATGGTGTTTATCTGGCTATGCTGGATGTCTGACTATGTTTGCAGTCAGGGTTTGAAGATTTAAAGGCATGGACTATAACAGCATCTGTTTTGCTGCAAGGAAATTGGGCAACTTCACCAATGTCATTATCCCAACTTCTTGAGATAATATGTATTTTGTATTTTGGGATGGGTCACCAGGATGATTTACTGCTAGGGATCTGGTTGTGCCGTTGGAATGCAAGTGTGGAAGAAAGAAATTTATTCCTATGTCCTGCAAATTTTGCAGTAGTGATGCACTGGTGAAAGCATGACAGTTCAGGCATGCAGTGACAACGTGTGGAAAGAGGGGTGTATAGGTAGGGCATTCCTGGGAGAGATTTGGAAGTTGAACCTGGGTCACCCATGTCCTGGTAAATACCACAAATGGTAGACCACTGTAAAACCTGAGAGAAATATCAGTCTCGTGGGCGCTAGCATTTTCAGGATCTCAGTTTTGAATCGAAGTAGAATGTAGGCACCTAGGTCCTGCTTCACTCTTTTATATTGCTGTGAGTCTCTCCCAGGCATGCCAATATTGTTACTGAAGGCTGTTGTAGCTGACAATTACTGTCTGTGTAATTGTAATGGTTTTTAAAAATATATCTGAAGCTATACATTAAAAAGTGGTCTAATATTTCTTTTGGAACCTAGTAGCATGACTTAACTGGAGGAAGCCCCAAAAGCTATCAGCTACAATTAATTGTTTTTACTCAGAGATTTTGTGGTTTTGCTGTCAAGGTAAGTCAAGATAGAGTAGACAACTTGCCAGCTTACCAAATGTTACCACTCACTGGTATCAGCGTAACTGTATCGTCATGCTTTTTATTTATTTATGAGCACCATATGCCTGTCATGTTGGAAACCAGTGGATGTCATGTGTTCATTCATTAGGTCTCTGAAAACAACAAAGACCCCTGATTATGTTGCACAGCATTCATTCTTGCTAGTGCTTTATTTCAGTAAATAATAGTGGTCTTCAAAACATTCAGTACACCATCAATTAAACACAGTTGGAATTTCTCTATATGTTTACATATACATAGACATAGACATACATTTTATTTGCTAACACTTATTAGAATGCCTAGGACCTAAAACTCCATGTTTTTTAGGTAAGGCTGAAAAGTAATATTTCTGTTAACCTAGTAAGGCCATCAGTTTGGTCAGTGGGACTTACTTTTCTGCTGAAGTTCCGTAATGCCAGAGCTCCATGAAAGCATTCGGCTAATAACATTAGGCATGGCTTTGTCTGCTAATCTGTGCACTTCCACCAACCACATCCCATTACAGAGAGGAGCAGAATGTCTGACCTCTGCTCTGCTCAGTGTATGTTACATGGGCAAAAGTTTGACTGTCTGGGGAAGCATAAAGTACCATAGCAGGTAGTACACTCATGTTGTTAAATAGATCACAATGTGAGAAACTTAGAAACCTCATCATCTTCTCACTCTTTCTGCTGATGTACAATCTTTATCTATGATTAGTTCTTGAATTTCTGCTAAAAATTTCCTAACTGAGGAAGCTTCCACCACCTCTATTCTGATAGTATGTCCCCATTATAACAGATTTCATCATAGTTTTTTTTTCCCCTGAAACCTATTAATCTTACTGTTTTCCAAAGTCCCTTTTGCTATAGTATCTGAGCACTAATCCGCATGATCTTTGACTATTGTAACCTCCTCATGCCCAATGAAATCACCAGATGTAGACCACCAAGGGTAGTTTCTATCTGACGGGAATATTCTTCCCTTTAAAGGGCAGTGGAGGAGGTGACACAGAATTTCATCAATTCGGCAAACAAAATTCAAAGCTTGTGAAACTGTGGATGCAAAACATATTGCCTATATATAGGAAAGTAAGAGGTATGTCAGGTGAAGCAGGGGTAAATGACAAGTGTACCCAGAAGGTTGAACTCATTCATAAAGGTTACAGTGAACACATGATGCTGGTAGGGGAACACATGGAAAGGAGTGGTAGAAAAAAAAACACAAGGGGAAGGGTTTATGAATACCAAATCATGAGTGCTATACTGAATAGTGCTTCCCAGTGCTAGAACAGATCAGCAGGTAGAATGAGGCTAGTGCCTGGCATGAACTGAAGTTGTCCTATGATGTTGTAACGGAGGGAGCGCTGACACCAGAGGCTGAACCTGTAAAATCACAAGGCTCCCACACCTACCATGTGACATGCTGAGAGTCAGGCGAACAACAACCCTTAATGTGGACAACAAGGAAGGCAGTTGTGCAGGGGAAGAAATAAACATGGATTTGCAAACTAGCTGAAGCTTAGAAATCGGAGTGTGAAATACCAGACTCTCATTCTGATCTGTCCTGGTCACACGCAGCTAAGAGACAGTCATCTAACAACTCTGCAAAACCCCATTGGTGTTGATTTGTGTGGCGTAATACCTGGATGGCTCTAGGCTAAGCATACTCCTGTGCATCTTTAAAATGTTGTATGCCCACTCCCATTGTGATATGTGATGGGAAAACCAGTGCTCAGAGCTGCCTGTTGAGCCTTATACACGTAGCCTGGACTGATAACACATAGCTCATTGCGTGCTTGTATTTTGTATGCAAAACAAGAAGTCCTGGTACAAAGAATATTGTTGAGAAAAAATTCTCAGCCAGTCTCAATTGGTGGAGCACTGCTAAAAGCAAAGAAACTAAACCAAATTACATCAGGTTACATTTTGCGTTCAGTCAATATAAGGAGGAAAAAAGAGACAGAAATATGGGGATGCTGGTGAAAGACAGAGCCACTAAACCCTAGTCAGTTATTATTACAAGGGATTAAACTGACAGTCAACAAGCTGTATGAGAGACATTAGCCTCATCGAACAGTGCACATCTGTTAGTAGAAGTAGGTTAGTAGAAAAGAAAAAAAATGTGGATAGGGAGATAGAAATGCAGACAAGAACTCATTCAAACACTCTTCCGCCCCTCCAGTTCTTAAGCCATGTTGGAGGAATGCTACTGGGGAAGGTCCTTAGTGAGCAACTAATTACCTGTCACATGAATATCCTAGTGCTGCAGCTCTGGATTCAGGAATTGCCTTCTCTGTAGCCTCATGCACTCTCGGCCCTCCAGAGAAGCGACTTGGACTTTCCTGTCAGAGAGCTGAAAGGCTCTAATTTATGGCCGGGAGATACACCACATCCTCATTTGCCAAGTTCAACCCAACACTTTTTTTTTTAAAGGACTTCGTTCTTGCATTGCTTGCATTGGGGAAACTGAGCTTGCAAGCAACTTGGCTTTCATCTAACCACTGATGCAATTAAAAGAGTCCCAAATGTTCCCCTGCCTACTTTTCATTAAGGGAAAAAGGGAGGTTTCAGTGTTCCTTAATCCTCACCCAGGGACATATCTGCTAATCCCTGAGTGAGCAGAGAAAGGTAGGGAGAACTGCTCCACAGAACTGTCATCTCCGTTCCTTTGAAGGTATCTCGGACACGAAGTCACACATAAGAAGAGAGGATGGATTAAATTTGTGCTCTGTCTTCTTCACCCAGCACCTTTTGCTAGGACCGTGGAGGAGTCCTTCATGTTGTGTCTCGGACACTCAGGCTAGAGCTTGTGACTTCCTTTGCAAGTGCTGGAAGAGAGCATTTAGGAGGGAAGATGGACTTTAGCCAGAGGTCATCTCATTTACATGCTGTCCTTTCTCAGGACAGACAGTATATTGCCAGTCTCACCCATAACGTGCTGGTGAGTTGTGTTGTAGGAGTATATAGCTTGTTTACTAGCTCAACCACGTTTTCTGATCCAAAGATATCATATGTTGCTGTCAAGTATTTTTAGTCTGAGCTTCTTAATATCCAGTTTACTTTGCAGTCTTGGTTTCTTCAACTAAAAATAGCTGCAAGACAACAATAGCTTTTAGGTGGTTCCACTTTTTGGATTAGACATCATTTGTTAAAAAAACTAGCAACATGTGATGGTAGTTTGGCGCCTTCATTCCAGAATGATCTTGGAGAGGTTTATTAGCCTGCACCAAGTCTCACCACCTGCTGCTGTAGTACAGCTAGCTCTCCACTGTGACACAGCATTCCTCTTCTCCAAGGACTGTCAGAGCAGATTATCTTTTCTGCTTCAGAGATATTTTTTTTCTGGCTGGGTTTTTTTTCTTTTTTTGATAGGTAGAATGAGCTAGGTTAGAATTTGTCCTGAACATTGAAGTGAAACAAACTTCCAGCTGAGAAATATCGTGGAGGCTTCCTTTGCACCCCTCCAAAAGGTTGGGATCTCTGTAGTACGTTCTCTTGGTAAGGTGATACCTGCAGGTATACAGCACTTCTCCCACCTTCCTGTGATATCCAAACAGAAGTGACTCAGAAGGGAGGAGTTCTGCCTGCACTGAATCACCATTGCTTTCTATATTTATCCTACAAATTTGAAAGTCCAATTCTGTCAAAAATTATGTTTAACCTGGAAGATCCTAGCCCTGAGGGCTACAGCTTCAAAACAATGCAGCAGGTTGCAGGTTTTTTGGGGGTTTCTTTGTTTGTTTTGCAGTGCCAGTGGAAATTTGAGCATGTTACTGCTTGAGCAGTGGGAGTTTCGTCAATGTAGCATCTACACACTCATTGCTGCAACCCAGTAAGGTAATATGAGGTTTTTAAGCATTTTTACAGCCTTTATTGTCCTCGGTTGGAAAAGACATGACTTTTGCCTTTAAAAAGAAGTAAAAAAAGCCTTCTGACTTTGTCATGAGAATAAAAATAGTACTGTTTGGCTGGTTTGTGATGTTTGTCCCTTAGTCTTAAGTTTCACAGTTCATCTAAGGTGTGAGGTTATGAAGTCCGACACAGAAAACGTGTCATGCTCTAATGCCTCCCTTTTCACCTCTGGAAAGGACCTTTGCTAAGACACTACAGCTGTGAGTATGTTAACATGCAGAGAAGATATCACATTGCCCTTTGGTTAGCTGTGTACAAAGATCAAATCAGATTTAATTCTACTGAAGAATTCTCATGGCTTTGAAAAATGGACCCTGTCAACATGAAACAATTAAAATTTCATCTTAATTGTGTATAAGGTTCAGGTATAGTGCTTGGATTTTCTAATACACAAAATGTAGACTGTCTTCAGTCCTAAGATAAGCATCCTACCTACCCAATTAGCATTTGTCAAGGTCTATTAATTTTCACTGAGGTTTACCTAGTCATTACTTTTTAAAATTAGAGTCTGAGCAATAATTTTTCTGACATTTGATCATTTTACCAAGATGTGTTAAGAGGTTTAGCAAGGTCAGGTAAGCAAGAATCAGTCCACTTGCTGACATGCTCTTGCACATTGCCTTCCCACTGGGAGCTGCAAGTATGTTGCAGCACGCTGTCTCCCTAGGGAATTTGGAAAAAGGTAAGAAATATTGGATCTGCTGCAGGAGTGTATCTGGGACCTTGGTGAGGCCTGTGCAAAAGTGACTTGCTGTCTGATTTGTACATATTCAGCCATTCAAATAAGCCTGGACTAGGCAGAATTGCCTCACTTCAATGCACAATAGAAATTTAGGGGCCTAGAATGCAATATCATTAAATCAGAATTGCGAGAAGAAATTGCATTCCTGCACATTGACAAACAGGATTTTGCTATACTGGCTTGCTAGCTACTGTCATACACACTGTCATGCATTCCATATTGAAAGCAGGTGTATTAAATGAAATAATGAGACTACAAAAACTTCGTATTAAAGCATAATTTTTTTAACCTCCCTGGGAAAAACCTTGGTCATTTCAGCCTATCAGCTGTTTCCTTGGTATTTATTTTTCTCTGTTCTTCTTTGAAACTCAATAGGAAATAAAATACCAACATAAATAAATGAAGAAGAAGGTTTCTCAACACCAATAAGCTCAACAAAAGAAACAGAACACTAGAGAATGTTTACTTATTCATGATATCTTCATGAATGCCATACTTTGGAGGGAATGGGAGATTTTTGTTCATGTTTGACTCTCAAGCGTGTTAATCAGGTTTTATTAAAATGGGGGTGGGGGACAGTTAGCTTGAAAAAACCAGAGAAGCTAAATGCAACCAGATTAGAAGTTCATGTGAAATACTAGTGAGTAAGAGGAATTGTTTAAAGTTAATATTATATGCAGGGGGATGGGAAAATATTTTCATAATCTTATTTAAGGGGAGGAAGTCTTTGCGAAAGGATGCATGGTTGTGTGGTGGAAGTAGAGAGTTTGTTCTGGGGGGTTTGTTCTGTTCTCTTCCCTGTCCTGTAAAAGTGTTCTGTGTAAGTTTTAGTAGTTTTGTCTGTGCTGTCATCGTGTCTAATAGGTATCTTTTTAAACACATGAGAAGGCCCCTTGACAGTAATAACATGCCATATAATGAGTTCAGTACATACATAAGTGTTTTCAAGATTTCAGAGTATCTCTGCGGTTCAGATTCATCCCGCCTGCCTCTCTCTGTGCATGTTTTTCATTAGCATGTAGCACAGGCAGTTCTGGCTTGGGGTTTCTCTGTACTGCTGTGACCCTGGAAATGTCAGGAAAACAGTCCTAAAAGTGAAATCCAGGTATTACACAACAGGTTTCTCATCTGGCTAACTGAGAATTGACAGCAAAGTACGAGAAGATAGAAGCAGGAAAAAACAACCCCCTCTAACTGGCAGGAGTATAATTTAAAATGTCAGATCAGGCCTCATCACGTGAAATTTCTCAGAGCTCCATCTTTGCAATATGCTGTGCGACTTCTCTTACCACAGAAGTTTAGGGACTCGGGCCGTGTCTAGCCATCTTAAAGTCTATGCGTAGCAAAACCACGCTGCATCTTGTAGGATCGGATTCAACAATACAGTCACTAGACCCTGTTTGCTGTTTGTATGGTCTGTCTAATGTCATTTCAAGTTATCTGATAGCAGTTCTTAAAATGCTGGCAGTTTCCATGCTTGTTAAGCAAATGAGGCTTGGAAGAATTAACATATATATATATATGGTCAGTGGCACAATACAGAGCAATATATGTGTTTTTGATTAAGTGGTTTCTTTGCAGATCTTCTTCTATCCCAGGATTCCTTTGCATTTATTTACATTTTCATTATTCTTTCTTAAACAGCATGTGCATTAGAAAACAAATGTCAGATAACCCTACATTGCAGTTGTCACTCCATTAACAAACAGCCACATTGGGGTTGAGGGTACCTTCTCAATCCAACCATAAAGGACTTCAGATTTTTGTGAACTACTTACTCATGGGGGGAAGTGAGCTTATTCCTTCATATAGGACAAGTCTGGTAGCATTTAATTTTACTAGAAATATTTGCTTTTTAAAAATTGGGTTAATAAACAAGACAATGTAATGCCAAAAGTCCAGCTGTAAGCTCCCAGAACAGCCTGGGCTAATGCGCTGGTGCTGCTGCTGCGGGTGCCAATGTGGGTGAGAGGTCATTGGTTTCCTTTGCTCCGGCATCTCTGTACAGCTCCGCGGCAGTTTTGGTTGTGTGGAGGGTGTGGCTTGAGCTTTACAAACCTAATGCCCCTCTTGCATAAACAGATTTCTCTTCTATTCTCCAAAATATCCCATGATAATTATAATAAATAAGTCTGCATTGGAGTGTGACCTCAGTCTAAAACCCTATATTTGAATAGACGTAGGTAACTGCGAAGAAACACTTAAAGATCAAGGTTAACTGTTTAATGGTTCATGTAAGACTGGCAAGGTCTTATGGGTGTGACAGCTTCTTGCTGTACTGGGGAAGGAGGTAAGGGAAGGGAGGTAAGAAGGTAAGAAGGAGGGAAAACAATGACCTCAGTTTCAAGTTCTTAATAATTTTAAAACTATTGTAAAATACTACTGAAAAGGGACCTTTGTCTAAAATACTTGGGCATTACATTTATCGTCTTACTCTGTAGGAACATGTTCAAGACAAACAAAGACGAAAAGCCCAACGACTTTTGCCATTGTTAGGAACATGGGGAGGCCATTGCTGATTAGAAGCAAAACTAGATGGGCACACTGGGTCTCATACAGGCTGATTTTGTACAGAGCCCTAATTGATATCTGTGTCTGAAAAGGTGTCAGCTGCTACAGAAGCTTCTCCCATGACTGGGACAATCACAAGCATGTGTACTTTTTTGCCTCTTGCCCCAGTGCTAATGTGGATTCTTGCACAGCTAAGAAGACAGTGAACTAACTTTTCTAACAGTCAGGGCATGGAAAGGATCTCTTTTCTCTGCCAGAGAACTGTTTTCTTTAAACTTGTACAAACTTACCTGTCTCTGAGAACTGACCTCCTTTGCTGCATTTGGTTGACACTGCCAATGGATTTGCTAGTCATGAAGGGAAGGGAAAGAAATACCTGGACAGACAAACACTGTGACCACATACCTTTGAGGCCACTGTTTAAAAAAAAACAAACAGGGAAGTAAAAACAGAGGGGAAACATAGACCTGTCCTGGAAATGTCATCATTTGGCAATGGGCAAGGCTGATGTTTGAAACCATTTTTCAAGTTCTGGTTTACCTACTGAAGAAAAAAAAAAAGAAAAAAGAAAGCTCAGACAATCCCTTGGTATCTTTGAGCTCCACCAAAGTGCAGACAAGCTCATGAAACCCTCTGAGATATCGACAACCCACCAAAGACTCAGTCCACAAAGCATGGCATTTGCAAAACTCCAAGGAGGTTGTGCCACATTCAGCAAGTTCAGAGACTATGCCCAGACGTGACTTGGACATTTACGCCATGTACTGCACGTAGGGCCTCATTTTTGTGATTGACATGGCCAGGAGCGTATTTTGCAGATGGGGTCTGGCAAAGTGTCAGCACCTTTTATTTTCTATTTTCGCCTGATGTGGACACAGGGATCAGCCAAGACTGTCCGTTGAAAACAACAGGTTGTTTTGTGCCATCATTTTTCTAGCCTTGCTTTCAGTTGATCTCAGTGGTGAAGGGGTCACTTTAATATCTGAATTCAGAGTCGGAGCCCATGGAATTTCTCAGTGTAGCAGAGGCTCTTGCTGTACCGGGGAGGCAGGAGGGTGGTAAAAAGGAGGGAAAACAATGATCCCACTTTCAAGTTCATAGTAATTTTAAAACTAGTGTAAAATACTACTGAGAAGTGACCTTTGTCTAAAATACTTGGGCATTACATTTATCGTCTTACTCCGTAGGAACATGTTCAATACAAACAAACAAAGACGAAAAGCCCAACAACTTTTGCCATTGTTAGGAACATGGGGAGGCCATTGCTGATGAGAAGCAAAACTACATCCAGGAAATATTTGTTGCCATAGTGACCATATTTAGTTGATTCCTTTTTCTGCTGTACAGATCTGATTTAATTAATTCAGATATTTATAAATAGCTTCCCATGGGGCCAAAACTAATGCTTGCAAAGTGAAGTTGCAAAGACTCTGGATGTACAGCTCTGTATGGACAGATGGAGACCCCATTTCAGCAAAGCAGTTAATGCAAGCACACAGTTTTAAGCATCACATATCATTCAACAGAATTGATCCTCTGCTTAAAATCATACATGTGCTGAAATAGTTTGCTGCACTTGACAGCAGATAGTGAGCATTTCTATTTTAAACTGTGTGGTTTGTTTTGATCTAACTTTCGTAAACTCCAGTGGAAATAAGTCCTTAAGTAGTTACACCATTAGTCATACTAGGAGTGGCCAATTGCTTACTCGGCAGTTGCTGTGAGCATTACAGAAAATATGGGCATATACACCTTTCGTGGTTTCTTGTTGCTTTCTCTAATCCACAGCCTCTGTGAGTCATCCTCTGCAGCCCTTTTTTCCTTATTTTTCTTTATACTAGCGCTACGGAAATGGTTGAAACACATGCATTTTGCAATTGCCTAAGAGGGAATGCCTCTGGAAGCGTGCAAATTGAGCATGCAGTATGTGGAATCTCAAATAGTTCAGGCCCCTTCAGTAGGAAACTCTCTTGAAAGCGTCAACATAGCCAGGTGTCAAAAATCTTGCAGCTACTCTGCATCATTTGCTTAGAGTATGAGCTCCACATCCGTTGACTCTGTGTTGTCCCAGGCATTCATTCTGGCTTGTAAATGCAATCACATGGTCAGTTTGGGACAGAAGGAGGCAAGAGGAAAAGGTTAAAATATTTACCATTCCTTGCTGCTTTTGAGAGGTTTGTCCCCTTCCAGTAAAGCATGGCATATGCAAACAGTTCTCTCCACACTTGGCACATCAGGGGGCATTAGCATGTTTTCCAGCATCAGGATAGCAAGGGACAGCTGAAACTGCAGGAACAGAGAGGGAAAAGTCCAGAAGCAACTTAAAAATTACAATGATACAAATTGCCATCTGCAGAGACAAATGATCAGAAAACTGGTTAACACCTCTAGCATCACCTTTATCCATAGTCCTTTCTCATCTTTTCAGACCATAGTTTGTATCAGACATTTGACACTTTTTCTAGCCTTCTGCACTCAGTCTTTTTTAAAATCTGGGTTTTGCATTGCAAATCTGTTTTTATGGAAGAGTCAGGATCCAGGTGGCATCTCTACAAAAAATGTTGGGTTTTTGTTATGCACTTCAGCTTCCCTGAGGTGCTGTTCTCACTTTCTCCACCCAGAAATTACATGGTCCTTGCCATTTTCTTAGACTTACGGAGACCCAGACTGCAGGTTCCTCAGACTGTATACGAAGAGAGAGGACGAGTGAACTGAACTTCGACATTCACTCACCTGCACTTGGAATCCACAGGGAAACACTCAAGACATCCTGAGATTGTATCTGCAAATGTCGCATGGCAAAATCTGTGCCACGGGGCCCCTTATTTATTTTCACAAAGGCAACACCTGGTGAGGGAGGCTTGTGGTGCAGAACGTCCCTCTTGAAGATGTGCTGCTGGACAGGAGCAAGGTCTCTTCCTGCAGCATTTATTTTTGAATGTCCATTAGCTCTGGAGGCCTGTTATCTACTTTCCTTACTTTACTATGCGTGCTTGTGGGCCGCTTGCCCTCCATTTCACCCTGCTGAAGAAGTCTAGGGTGGGTTGCAATGGTCCTCTTCCACGGAGGAGCTTTTCAGAGAGGAACAGCAGTCTGCCCAGAACTGGGGTGAAGGCTAGGCAAGGAGGGGTGCCAAAGCTGTCTTTGTGTTGTTCCCTCTCCTGTCTCAGGAGAAGAGGGACAACAGTGTCTCCCGCAGCAGGAGCCTTTCTCGGATAATTATTTGATAATTGTGTGCTTTTCTGTTCTGCAGTCCTCACTGTAGTTTTCTCTCAGTATGGTTGAATTGAACTTAGTGGGAGATTGATCAAATAAATAAGAGGTGTCTCAGTTTTTAACCCAGTAAGTTCATGTCTTAGAGCAGTGATGTCACGACAACCAGATGCTCTTGTTCTCAGTGCCGTATTTATCCGAGATTTGGAACTTTTACACCCCAAAACAATGCAATTGGTATGGAAAGGAAAAGTCTCTTCTACACTTCTCATCACACCTCTGGATGAGGAAGGCCATTTTGTGTCAGAAGCTGAAACAGGGAAAATCAAATGAAGGAGAAAGGCACAGGCATTCCTCCGCCTTGGCAAAGCCAGAAAAGGACATGCTGGAGAACCCCTCACAGGAGGACCCAAACAATCCCAGAAGGATTCAGCTGTGATATACTGTACACGGTAACCAGAGCTGAACTTGGCAACACGCGGCCCCATGAAGCATCGCTCCAGCGCTCTGTGTGCAAGAGGCTGTTGTCCATCAGCTCCAGCACGACCCTGTGCACGCTGTTATGACAGCTGTTGGAAACTGTTATATCAGTCTACCCTTTCGGTCTCTTCAGGAATAGAAGATGCTGTGCTCTTTTGGATTTTTTAATGCCCTGCTTAGTCTGGATCACAAGTTAGTGAGACATTGATAATTTTAACCGCCTTCTGCACAGGCCTATTTGTTTATATTGCTGGGACATGCTCTTTGTTTCTGGCAAACACTTCCAGAGACAGCCTATGCAGAAAGTGGCTGGAATAACTTCTCTTTCCTTACACCTTTATCTTCTCTCCTTCTTCTGCAGAACATTGCTACGTTATCACTGTATTCCTTTAAAAGGAACTTTCCTGTCTGAAGTTTCCTTTTGACACAGTGTTATTTCTTTTCCAGTAATTTTGTAAGGGACAGTGTCAGTTTGGGGTTTACCATCATAACTAATGCATTACAATTTCTTTCTGCTCTCAAACCTACACAAATCCACTGTAATGCCAATTTTACAATTGCATTCCTTGCTTTTCTACCCCTGCTGCTGCTTGATTTTCAGAGAGAAAGGGAGAAGCTAAATATTTATATAAGGAAAACTGAATTTACATAATAAATAAACAGAAAAAACAGAGAAATAATCCCCCCCTCTGCTCTTTAAGTTTCAGCAACGCTGCATGTAGGCTGTTTCAAAGAGAAGCGTGCCTCCTACCCTCGTCTCAGCTTCGGCAGACATCCCTTTAACTGCTCGTACTCCTTTTTAACTCCTTTGCATAAAAGAAAAACTCTCATTGTGTCTCAGAAATTCAATATGATATGGAAACCAGATAGGTTGGTGGTGGTGGGTTGTTTTTTTTTAAAGAAGTGTCTCCTGCCCAACTTTAGTATGGCAAGGAAATTTGATTATCACTTGTTGACAGGCATGCAGGTCATGTCAAGTGTTTCTGACATGTCTATTTTAAGTTAAGCTAGAATTTGTATTTTTATTATGACAGAGTAAAAACACTTGGACAATAGATAGTCTTTGCCTGTGAATGAAAACTGGAATATGCAAGTTATGGTCAGACAGATTTCTGTTAGGGAGATGAGGCTTTGGTTGGGTCACTGCCCAGATGTCCTAATTTAAAAAGAAAAAAAAAAGAAACAAAAACCCAATACCACCCTCCCTTCTGTTACTTTGAAAGAGAAAAATGTGATCACAGCAACACGAGAGAACTAACATGAAACTACGTGTGAAAGACAACTGGAGATCTTCCTCCTGCCCATTTTAGTCAGGTGATAAAGTAACCACCTCCGCCTGCTTAACCGTCTGTTCTATTCCACAAGCCTGCGTTTCTGCAGCATCGCACGATGTTTTAAGTGTTAAATACCCTGTGGGTCCGCAGCAATAACTAACTTAGTCGGAGACAACAGCTGAGACCCAGGACGAAGCCGGTGCGTGGTCAGGAGCAGGGCTCTTCGCTGGCTTGCCGGCATGCCGAAATCCGTTGGCCCCTTCATGCCTTCGGGAGTTGGCAGCGGCGGCATCACCGCACAGCCCTTTGCAAGCCCCCAGCAGCTGGCTGAAGCAAGCTGAAGCACTCTACATCCGTAGGTCTGCGACCAGCGTCTCTGTCTGTGTGGTCTGTAACGTTAGGAGCAAAGTGCAGAGCTCAGTCAGAGGCCATTTATCTGTGCCAATATTTGGGGTCAAGGGCTCACCAGAACTGGAGTCCCAATATGCAGTGGGGTCACGACCAGAAAACATTTGAAAATGGACGTTGTTAGATTTGAGAGTAGTCCTCAGTAGAACAAACCTGAAGTGTTGCTTTCCAAGCAGTTGTCATGTGAAGTCTGGAAGCAAGGACCCTCTTGGTCAGTATTCAGCTCACTCTTTTTGGAAGCAGACTGGTTCTTGGAAGAAAAAAATTGTCAGAGGATGTGAATGCTTCTGAAGAGGGGGATGCTGAAATTTTGCTGGATTCAGTGTCTGTTTGGTCTTCATCCAGCTCTGAGCTCAAAGGCAATGCTTGTGATAATACATTTTCTTCACCATAGAGACAAATGCACCTCCTGAGGGAAAAACAGTTGTTTTGACATTTCAGGCTGGGAAACCTGTCCTTGACACATGCACAGGCCTTGATACATGGTGCCTTGGCTTCACATACTTACGGCTGTCTGGGAGGCTGGCACCGTCCCTCTTCAAAGGCAGTGGCATGCCAGCACCGCAGTGGTGAGTTCCCCAGAGGAGATGTTTGCACCGGGAAGGCCGCAGAGCACGGCTGTGACGGATACACTTGGCCCCAAGCCACACTGCGGTTTGAGGAGCAACAGGGCTCATGCCCTGTGGTGAACCTGCGAGCTGGAAAGCTCCTGGCTCAAGTACAAGGGAGTGAAGGTGCCTCAGAAAAATATTTCGAAAGGTGGTTTCGAAGCCCAAAAACACAAGATAGCCAAAGTACAGAACAAGACACCAGAGATAAAACAAAGACATCTATCTTGTCTATATTATTAACTAGCAGCCAATTACTTCACTCTACAAATGTTACCATCAGGACGAGCCCAGCTGGAGCTCTCCCTGAATTGCAGCTGGACACCACATCAGGTGACTCTCCCCTTGATCAGGGACATCACTCAAGGTTTGAGATTCCTTACCTAAGACTAAGAGATCCTTCCTCACCCAGGCCGGAGACATCTCTAACTCACGGCAGATCCTCGGTAAGTGACTGATAGCATGCTGAGTTAATACTAATGAAACGTTACTAATCTATGTAGCTGCTCAATATTAATTATTATAAACTTTGTATAGATAATTACATTAGACATAAACCGTTGTCCAGGTCTGAGACTAAGATTGGACCTAGCTGCACCTAGGCTCCATAAGGAGGTTAGAAAGCAACAGGGTCCACTCTGAACCTGTTGATGACATTTGCCTTTGGTAAGGAAGGGTCTTCCTTACCTTTTGCATCTCCAGTCTCTGTGTGAATCATTCTAACTCAATTTTCCTTTGTATGTTTCTTCCATGCAGCAATAAATAAGGTGAACCTTGCCATCAAACTCATTGAACCTTGGTAAACTACTGTTAAACTTCGTTAAATTCCCTCAAATTTATTGAACCCTGTCAAATTATTATTTTACCTCAATAAAACGTATTGCTGCTTCTCTCTTTTGAGTGAAGTGCATTCCACTCATCCGTGACAATGGCAAATACCATCTCTGTCATAAGAGACGATGTTTTCTGCATTAGCCATGGCGTTGTGCACTTGCTTACACGTGGTAATGTATTTATGTTAGCAAAAGCCCTGATGGGACAGGGGAAAAAAGAAATGGAGCTTATGTTATGTTGTGGCTGCCAGCAGTCACAAACGGCACTGTGGCAGGAAGCTGAGTGTAAGAATCAACTGTGGTTTCAGACGCCTTCTAGGAGCTGCAGTCTTGATGTACAGAGCTGCAGTCTTGATTTACAGAGCTGCCAAAGGCCTGCAGTGCTCCCACTTTCAGCTGGATGCGGGAGTAGCCATTCCGGAAATCCATCCAAGGGATTTAAAATCAAGCCCCTGGCTAGTAACAGTACTGTACGACTAAATATTGGTGTCCAAAGGACTAGACAGCAAAAAGCACAGAAAAGGTGACTGGGCAGAGAGGTGACTATGCTGGAACATAAATCGTTAATACAAGTGATAAGGTGATGCACAAATAAGGGAACATTCCTATTCTACAGTATTACTACTGTGGTTCTGCATCCATAGTCACTGTTTCCTAACACTGGTTGGCCAAGACCATGTAAAAACTCGACCCTAACAAATATACTCTTGGCTCAGTGAAGATGCTGAGGCTGGTAAGTTACGGAGAATTCAATACAGCCAGCTTGTTTGTTCTTCTTCACCAATAAAATTCTCCTTCAGCAAAGTAGGTGCTTACTGACTAGCTGATTACAGAGCTGTAGGGTTATAGGCCCATAAAACCAGAGGGCACTGAGAGATGATCTCTACATGTGACAGTGAGATGTGCAATCACGTCCAAACACAAACTATGCCATTAGTATTACTTACTTTTAAAGTACCATTATCCCTGCATTGTTCTCTGTCATTAACAATTAGTCATTCAGGCCCTTGAGAACTTTAATACAATAATCCCTACAAGCTCATAAGCAAATCTCACACAGTCGCAATGTTGCATACAAGATTTATAAGATGGAACTGGCCGGATATGAATGTGGGAGTAATGGTCCATAAGCGAATGTGACGTAAAAAGAAGTCAGCCAGGAAAGCGGCATACTGAACTCAGAGAGCCTAGGTGTAGTGGGAGATGCTGTTATTTCAAGAAGGCTTTCATCTTTTGGGGTGGAAGGGAGTAATTTTGTCATAGGAGAAGAAGCAACTGCATAATGTCCAGGGCATTTACATACTGGTCAATGAAAGTCAGTCCCTGATTTTGAAATCATGTAGCTGTATGCATTTTCCATTTGAATGCTGTATTAGGAGAGCCTGCGCGCCTCCATTCCCTCCCCCTTCTCTCCCTTCTCCTTTTCAGCAAAAAGAGACCTCATCAACAAAGAGAAAATACTCTTTCAAGCAAAGCTTGAGAGAGACTTTGGCACATAATGTCTCTAACATTATGTTCACTGCCCTTAGAAAGCAATAACCAAATTCATTCTGCTGGCAGTTAGCAAGTGCAGTGATTTCAACACAGATGAGAGAAGAGAGGACAAAGAAAGAATATGCTTAGAGCATCCCTTTCACTATGAACCTATGGGCCAGCTGGAGTGTTTACAAAGCTCTAAGGCCAGCCAGCAGGGAGTTGCAATAATCTAATTTTAATTATGTGACAAAAGCATGAAGAATCATTTCAAGGGCTAGGAGAGGAAAATGGTTGCAGCCTGCCAATATTCCTTAGATGGTAAAAGAAGACAAGTGAACTCACAGAATTTAGTTGTTTCTCAAAAGACTAAATGGGATCTATCACAACTCCCAGCCTGTTGTTGTTAGAGAACAAGTTGGTTGCCAGAAAAAGGCTTTAGATGTTAAAATAAGTTCCCAAGAGGCATCTAGGCAGAACAGCAATACCTACACTCCTCTTCTTAAATAAAAATTATACTCCACCAGTGAGAAAACAAAAGTCCCATAATCATATTAAACTGGCTAATAGGAAATGCAGAGTATACATGTTGCTAGGTATAAATTGACAGAGCTTCCTCTGAGTTCTCCAGCATCACAGCCTTCTGACAGGATCACAGTAATAAAACAGTTGTTTTGCTGTCCCAAAGCAAAGCACAGTTAATAAAAGGGAAAGGGCAAGGGAAGGGGAAGGAGAAGGGGAAAGGGAAGGGGAAGGAGAAGGGGAAGGGGAAGGGGAAGGGGAAGGAAAAGGGGAAAGATATTCAAAATTCTCAAGAGCTACTATAGGGAAGGGGAAGGAGAAGGGGAAGGGGAAGGAGAAAGTGAAGGGAAGGGGAAGGGGAAAGGGGAAAGGGAAGGGGAGGGAAGGGAAAGGGAAGGGAAAGGGAACGGAAAGGGAAGAGGAAAGAAAGGGAAAATGAAGAGAAGGAAAGAGAGGGGAAAGGAAAGGGAAAGGGAAGGGAAAGGGAAGAGGAAAGGGAAAAGGAAGAGAAGGGAAGAGAGAGGAAAGGGAAGGGGAAGGGGAAAGGGGAAAGGGAAGGGGAGGGAAGGGAAAGGGAAGGGAAAGGGAACGGAAAGGGAAGAGGAAAGAAAGGGAAAATGAAGAGAAGGAAAGAGAGGGGAAAGGAAAGGGAAAGGGAAGGGAAAGGGAAGGGAAAGGGAAGAGGAAAGGGAAAAGGAAGAGAAGGGAAGAGAGGGGAAAGGGAAGGGGAAGGGGAAGTGGAGAGGAAGGGAAAAGGTAGGGAAGGGGAAAAGGAAGGGGAGGGAAGGGAAGGGAAGGGAAGGGAAGGGAAGGGAAGGGAAGGGAAGGGAAGGGAGGGGAAAGGGAAGGGGAAGGGAAAGGGAAGGGGAAGGGAAAGGGAAGGGGAAAGGGAAAGGGCAAAGCTCAAATCCTCCTGCTTTGCACACATCCCAGCCCTTTGGCAGAAAAGGAGTGTTGTCTCCTGACAATAACAGAACAAAGCTCAAAGCAGTGAGACAAATTATTTTGACTCCCCTGAGTAGACAGCCATAGTGAAAACATAGAGAAATGAGTTACATTTCGTGCTAAGAGATGAATCCATAGGTTCTTATTTAGTATTTTCTTTTTCTTTCTGGATGCAATGAATCCAAACTTTTAATACAAGATTATCCTTAATCTTATTTTTCAGTAATACCTTATACTATCATGGCTCTCTTTACTCTTTAATCTCCTGTTGCATGGGGATTTCATGCTTTGGTTTTATTATTGCTTGAGACAACCAAGTAGTGAACAAAATTTCAGTCTTTTGCAAAGGCATTATTGGAAATACTGCATATTCTCCTTGCCACAGCATCACTTTGATGACAATCCCATACATAGGATACCAAAACGTGCAGGTAGTCTGATTTTGCATACTCTGCGTTATTCCATTTGCTTACTCTTCATTATTCCGCTAAGTGAAAATACACACTGGTAAATAAATGCATGGCTTTCAAGTTGAAGAAATGTTAACCTTGCTCTCCATGTATAAAATCTTTAGTTAAAGTACCTTATCATAAATAAGAGCAATTGTCATTTGAAATAGGAGCCCACTTCAATAATATGTGTATGTAAGCAAATGCAGAGTATGGTGTGTGTAGTCACTGGTTTAGCACAGTCCTGTTTACATCTGGGTCTGCAGTTTTGCAGAGGGAGTGTATCATGGAAATAGGATTTGCCTCCTGTATAGCCAATGGAAAAGCATGTGAAAGTGGTATAATATTTATTGTGCATGTCCTCAAAATTAGTGTAGTTCTCTTCAAAGAATCAATTAGGTCTCTCTGTAGAGAGACTTTTTAATGAAAGCCTCTACACAAGTACAAACGATTATTAATAAGGTATTGTACAAATTGTTATTAACAAAGTAACAAACTTAAAACTTTTCTCTGCTGACATCCTATACTCCTCTCTTCTTTCAAACAGTCTTAGTGGTCATTACTAAATGGAACCTCAGAGTAATTATTCTCAACAATACTGCCGGCAGATATTGCCATCTGCAAATCACTTTTCCCCATTATGTGACAGTGATGTTCTCGTTCTTGATCGACACTGTCATTCAGATTTGACACTTGAGGTCCTTTTCTGTGAATTTAGCCACTCCTGCATGGGATTTCTTTCCAAAACCAAGTGGTTTTGGCTCAGGTTAATAATGCCTTTTTGCATTTCTCTCGAGTAGGATTTAAAGTGGGATGTTAGCATCCTTTGCTTATTTTCAAACTTTCCCTGGCCCAGGCTTTAATGCAGACATCTTGCATACACTTTGAAAATATGTCTGCTGTCACCTGTTAACAGGTACTGCCATCACACCTTGAATCAGGGCCAGCTTCAGGCACAGATAAAGGTGGCTATCTCCTGTGTCCAGTAGTCTGTCCTCCTCTGTGACTGCCTATGGTACCTGTGCTGGAGGAGGTGAGAATGAGCTATTTGACCACTACGTGCTGCCTGAGCATCAATTCTTGTACTGGTGACGAAAGGTGTCAGGGCAAGAAGGGGAACAAGGTGAATGAATCAATAATTACTGTTGCGAGGGCTGAGAATGGGTCTTCCTTGCAGCCAAATTCACCGATGCGTCTCTCAAGAGATGCTAGTGGGGAGAGATGTAGCATGATGCTACATTGGGTCTTAAATATGTAAAAGAAATTGGTTTTGCAGCTAGACAACAGCCATTGGCCTGATGATGCTTGAATTCAGCTAACTAACAGCTTTATGTGGGTAAATTAAACTTTTTTTTGAGTCCTTTTAACCAAGCTGTAAGCTGTTCCTGCCTCTTTGGAACATCTGATAGGCATAAAGTCAGACTGATGAATTCAGGGCAAATCGTTGGATGAATTTAGGAAGCATGTTAGAAAAGGGGTTACAGAAGAGAAGAATTTGGGGGTATTATCAGCTTTCTGATGATATAGGTGTTTGTATAAAGGTTTATGCTAACCTGCCAACAGGAATAAGTCTTCAAATAGTTCTCAAGTAATTGTTTTATACTCTACTGTTCTTAGTAATCTGGTGAGGGACATCCGCAGTTTCTGGAAAACTGCAGCCATTTGCCATGAAATTGGCAAACTAGGGTAGATTTTGATAAGTAGTCCAGGGGCAAAAAAACAAGGAAGGGTAAGGCCTTAGAACAAGTGTAATTTTTGAAACAATCCAGTTCAACTTTTCATTTAAAAAGTGATCCTCTTTCATTTTTACGATGAGGTTTAAAATGTAAGGTCTTGAAGCTAGATTGGATGACTCCATATCCAACCCAGCGGATTTTTTTTTTTCACTTATTTTATGCAGAGCCTGAAGCGAAAAGTCCATTATTCAGTCAGCTCCAAAGGGTGTGAGTTTCAGAAGCCAGAACAGGGAACTGAGATGGGAGAGCAGGGCAGAGTGGAGGGAGTGATAAGCTCGGCACTAGCTGTTGGTTGACATTGCAAAGATTGTTTTTGTCAAGAGAAGAGGTGGAAATATCCTCTCTCCTTTTCTATTTTTTGTTCTTTAAAGAAAGCTGAAGTTCACAATGGCATTCCCAAATTCTTAAAAGTGATATACGTCAGCATGACCCTCTCCAAGTTATCTGAAGAATCATGAGGCTGCTTTCTAACAAGATGCTTTTTCCCCTCCAAGAAGATAACTTTTTCTCCAACTGGGGAAATGCTTGGAACCCAAAACAGATGCCTTAAGAAAACTTCTCCCCCTCCATACACATTTTGAGTTTTCTGAAGTCAGGAACACTTTACACTGGAAATCTTCTAATGCCATAGATGCCCAGAGTCTTTGTGGACTGCCAGCTCTGACAAAGCTGTGGTATTTCTGTAAGGCAGACAAGTGCAATGCACCATCCATAAAAAAGGTCTTCTTTTGTTTTATGTTGACTGGAGTACTCAGCAGTTTCACGACTAATGGGATACCATGGAATTATAGATCCTTAGTGAAAATTATAGATCCTTTCAGAAAGAGTATATGTTGGTTAAAACTGTTAGACAAAGAAGTATGTACAAACATCTAAGAATATGTCTAAGGATGTGGCCACCAGTTATACGTCAGCATTGTTTGTTCTGAATCCAAAATGTCATGTAATATAGCCTAATGTTTCAGTCCTACACAAGGCACACCTGCATCTTTACAAAGTACCAACCTGGAGTCAGCTTGACAGCTCAGATTCCAAGTGGGCTATCTGGTAACTTCGTGTATTGAATATAAGCGGGAAAAGAGTCCAGAAGTTTGCCCGCTGCTCCATCTAGTGCTTGAGTTCAGTATCCTATAGGATCATGAAGTATCTTTCTTGTGAACGCTGATATCCTAGGAGAGGCATGGATATGCCAAGGAGCAGCTTAATTGCTGGAGAGCACTTGTAGCGCACTGGCTTCCTAGCTCATGTGGGCTGTTTGTTAGAAAGTCTTCTCTTCTATTGGCCTCTCTTTTTTTGCCTGGCAGCCTGCTGTAGTGAACCAGTGTTCCCAAAGAACGCCTGAAATGCCTTTGCAAAGGGGTAATTTTCCAGGAACTCAAACTAACGGGAAAAGGTATGTGTAAAGCATGAGACATCGATCACTAGAGACATTGTGATAAAAACACACTATTGTGTCAAGCAGATTGGGTCCAGTTTAATGAATTTTGCATTTAATGTGACTGTTGATTAACTAAAATAGCTCATTTCTACCAGGTAAGTGTCAAATCGTAGGATAATTAGATATTTTGGCAGTGTACTCAAAGGCACATAATATAGAGGATAGCAGATGGACTACTATGCTTCTCAGAAAGGTGAGGAAAACATCGTTTCAGACAGACGGTGTCCACTCTAGTAATTTAAACAGTGTCAGGGAAGGTTTCCGAATATAAACTAAATTGTCATAAGTTCAGTTGTCAGAACAGTCTCTGGCAGTTGCTACATTGGCCAGCTAGCACTTTTCCAGGCAGCTCCCAGGCATAATTGAGAAGATACTCTGGATCAAGGACCATCCATTTAGTAGGATGGATGTTGGCGTTCCATACCACTTGACCCAAGGCATGTTTAATTTCCCAGTGTAGATGCAGTCACAGTGTAACACAGTGTGTTACTGAGAATTTTGATCCCTTATAGTCCTCACCTGAGAGCTTTGGCTCTGTAACTCCAACTGTAATAGCTCATGTTTCTAGCTCTAAGCATCCAGGGAGCGTAATAGGAAAGGCAACGGCTCTCACAGCTAGGTAAGAGTACAGCTTCAGAAGGAAGTTTTTAGCGTCTAGCAGGACTTCCTACAGTTTGCAATTCTGCAACTGGATCTTACTTATTTGATTTCTAAGTATGACTCTAGTGTAAGCAGCTGTCAGAAGTGCCATTGCCAATAATCATCAACTTCTCTATCAACTAGCTGGCTTTAGTATCTTTTGGAATATAGATAGGCTCAAAATAATGGAAGCAGTTGTATCAGCATACTCTAGTAGCCAGGCACTATTGCCACAGCACACTAAATACTCTCATGTGGAGGAGAGAAAATTTTCCCTGTGCTGTCTTTGTAAATCTTTTTCTGAATTTGTTTGTGTTTACCTTTTGTTTTCTTTCCCCCACTTTGCCCCAAAACAAAACACTTCTTACGCTAAAACTGCCAGAGAGGAAAAATGGATCTATGACCTGCCAGAGATATTAAAATATTAAAAATAAGAGATGGCCTGTTAAAGCCCAGGAGGAAAAACAGAAAACAGAATATCAGTGGGGTGGGAAAGTGCTGGTAGAAGGCAAGTCTATTCTGCAGTTTATGTATCAGTCAGGTCTTTATTTCAGAACAAATCACCCCACAGAATAAAATCCCAGGCAGAAGGGTTAATGGGGTAGCTGTGAGCAAGGGCATGCAGGGGTCACACACCCGGGTAGGACGTTCTAACTCTGCTCTCTCCTCACCCTCCCCCAGATAGTGTCTATCAGCTGGAAACACATCTCCAGAGCTGGCTGCTTCATGGAGAGGAGAGGCTGTGACCAGAGCTTATGTACGATATCTTGATATCTCGGCAGGAGAGCTCTGTTAATATCCCTGACAAGATCTCTTTATCCTGTGCCTTCCTAATCTCCAAGACAACAGGAAAAGAGAAGGAATTCATTGTGCTAAATTGAGTCCCTGCTGTGTGTGATCGGTACTGGTTTTACTTTGTAAAAGTTGCCTCTTTGTTTTATGAAATGCTTCATGTTTTTTTTCAAAAGGAGGAGGAAAATACTTTTGTTATTCCTATTCCGGGAGGGGTTGCACAGCAGAGACTTTTCTATCCTAAACCATCCCAGTATCCAGGCCTCTCTCCTCATTAATCCTGCTCTCTCCCTATGCCCTTTGCCCCTAAACTTTCACTTGCGCATTAAGACCTGGGAGTCTTCTGCCAACTGGGATTTCTTGAGTAGTTGCTTATACAATCACTGAAGTCTCTTTTCAGTACTGGCTGATCATGTGCTGGGAAGAGAAATGATGGTGTCTCTTGATGTGCTGCCTGAAATAAGAACTTACTGGCTCCTCAAAGGAAACCAGCACTTCTGACAGCACTTGAAAAGCAGCCGAGTTGTTTTGAAATGTGAGATTAACGTAGAAAAACAAAGAGAAGTTTGAAGGCCTCTGATTCAGTATTTTCATTTAAGATCCCTTTGTACCCTTAGTACTACACTGAGTAATTAAATGTAATGTTCTGTACTTATAGGAGGTCAGATGACATTATTTACTGACCTTTCCTGGCGTTAAGCTTCCTGAATTCATGCCAAAGCATCGCATTGTGTAGCACAACTGTACCCCAGCTTTTAGTAATTTATCTTGGTCTGAGGTACATTCACGGAGGCAAGCAGCTAAAACAAAGCCTAAATAAAGCTCTAAGGACTGAATCTAGATTCATCCTTGCAGATAATATTAAAAGTGTGCTCAGAGCAAATCAGGAAACAATGCAGCTTCACAAGAGAGAGCTCCCCGGAGCTGCCGCAGCACACTGGCTCGGCACTACAGGCTGTTTATAAAACAGAGACTTGCGTAAGATACAAACATTTGGATGTTGAGTTCATACACCTCAAAATCAGAGAGATCTCAGTTCCTGCCAGCTACTCCTGTCTATTATAGAGGGGCTTATTTGAGAATGCTTTTCTTGGTCTAGGTGTGCATTTTGTTTCCCCCCGGAGATGTAGGGCATAGTGGTCAACTGTGTCTTGCTTTTTTGCGAGAAAGCTGTTTGTCCCAGCTGTTCACACAGTGCCTTGAAAGGGAAGGATTTCAGTGGTCCAGCAGCAAGGACCGATACTTTAAATGGAACATTCTTCTTCAGCGTGTAGAGACCTGCAGTGCAGCAAGGACAGACTAGTGACTCCCCTACATGCAGGAGAGAAGGCAAACTGGGCCAGAGAGAAGGCCAGAAAGAAGGCCATATCAGAGGAACAGATGAACAAAATGAGGAAGGCCAGAGAAAGGTACAAAATCAGGTGTTAGGGGAGAAGAAACACAGACTCATGAAGGGAGCAACTCTGACCATGTCACACTGGGAGCTCCAGCAGTGCTCCTCCCTGCTTGAGAACGAGCTCCACGGACGAACAGGAGTGTCAGCCCTGGGAAAAGGGACCTGACCCTGTGCACTTGCACCAGCGCAAGAGCCATGCTACTGCCTTTCCTTCAGACAGAGGCAAACCCCCATCAGAGTAGAACCTGGCCCTGATCCATCAATTATTTTGAGTATTTCTTTCCCTTCCTTCAAACTCTTCATCTCATCATCACATGGAGTATTGTCCTTCAATAGAGATGTTTCATACAGGAAAAAAGCTGGTAGGGAGATGGCTGGTGTTGCTTCACATGATGGAGTTGTCTTTGTAGTAAGAGAAAAAGCAAACTGGTGGTATATGTGTAATTGTACTTCCCTTTGACTTGTCTTTCTGTATTCCTGGAACTCTTCCCCCCTCCTTGTTTTTCTTCCTAGTGACCGCGTGAACGAATAGTTACTCCCATCTTTCTTCTAGCTTAGGGAACTGCAGCTGAAAGGGACGGTAGCATAAATACTGTGTGCAAGGTATATTCTCCCTTCCTGTTCAAACACTCGTGGGAGAAAATGGGCAGAAGTGAGTACCGAACCTCCCCACTGGCAATCTCGGAGCAGGCGCCTGCGGGCGGACCCCGGGAGCCTGGAGCGGCTGCTCCGTCCTCCC
>NW_010532650.1:0-30790 GCF_000687285.1 Phaethon lepturus | reverse complement strand
CCCGCAGCGGCCGGGAGCCGGTGTGGGTGAGGCGGAGTGCGGTGTTGCGCTGCCAGAGGTGGATCCCGCGCAGGTCCTGAGCCGGACCCGGGCTGACTTCAAGCGTTTGGCCTGACGTTAATTCAGGCGCCTACAGCATGAGCGTGTAACCGGCCTGCTAGAGAGAGGCAGGGGCTTGCATGGAGACTGATAGAATACAGGGAGGCACATGCCCACCGCGCTTTGCCGTATCATGATAGCGGAAATGGCCGACGTCTGCTTCTGTTGAAGGCCTACATCTTGCAATAGGGCCGGTAGCAATTTAAAAAGCTTAGTTTGATTGCCCATCACCGCCAGCACGGAGACCTTCCAGTCTAGGAAGGTCAAGTTTTGATGAGCCTTGAAAATTACTGACCCAGTAAACTGCCACAACACCGTTCAGCCCTTAGTACGTATGTAAACATTGGTTTACTTTCTGAAGTATAGGCTTGATGAGTGTAGCTGCCAGTGCATGACTGCTTTTAAGGTCCCCTGAAGCTCTATACTGATGATCCATGCGAAGTTATTGCACTTTAACGTGCAGGACTGACCCAGCAGTCTGTAGCTTGTGAGGTTAGTGGTAATTGGCTGTATTCAGTCAGTCTGAGCATACCAAAATCAGGTTTTTGCTTTGCACAGTGCTTTGGGATTGACTTCCAATGCTTACGTATCCTTAATACTTGCTTTCATTATGAGGTAAAGTTAAATTACCTAGAAGAACAACTGCTTGCAAATGAAGTCTTGAGATTTTTCATAATTATAGTTAAAACTTTTTCAATCTACCCTAATTTTTAAACATACAGTTATATAGCTCAAGATCTTCAGCCACAGTTGGTGTTAAGAGCCTTATTTTTTTGGATGGTCATCTGAAGGTGTCTCAGAGAAAGCATATTTTCAGGGCATGCTAAGCTTTGTAAACATCTTCATAGCAACTGAAAGACAAGATTCAAGGTCACCTTTGGTGATCCTCTGTAGAATGCAAAAGTTTGAGGATCCCTTCCTCTATTTGGTTTGTAGAGAAGTAAACCAGTAAGAAGGCAATCCTACAGAAGCTCGTGAGACTGCATACCTATATATGTGCTTTCATACTGTTTGAGACGTACAGGTTTGAACCTTAGCATGCCTAAATATAACCTTGGGTGCAGGAAAGGTCATGCCCCTTCATGTGTGTTCCTTTACATTGTGCAAGTTTCCCAGCAGAAGTTCTTTGATGGCTCACTGCTGGTGCAGACAGCAGTAACTTGTTCTATAGGAACAAACCCTCCGAGACTGTAGATTGCGGAGAAAGCCTCAAGTCTAAGAGACTCGGTTTAATATAGTGGGTGTCCCTCTGCAAGTCTAAACTGTGGTCCGCACAAGTATGTGGAAGAGAGGGGGGTCTACTGAATTTCTGCATTTGAATTTATTTTATGCTGTGGAAGACTATTCTCCAGGGTGATGGTTGTGTTCCAAATTTGTTTTTCAGAAGTACCAAAAGCAGTAGCATTCATGTCTACTTATGGGCCGTGTACGCTCATTTGACCCAGTAAGATACAGGGCAGTAACCTGTCGTGTCCTGCCAGGGCAAAGCTTACAAGGCAATGCAGAAAACACCCTTATGTCTTTGGAAAAATGTGGGACAACACTCTTCTGTCGTATGATGTCATGTGTTTGTTCAGATAGTCTGCAGTTGGAAAAATAATATAGGAAAAAGAAAAAAAATTAAAGATACAAGGGAATGCCATACAAACACTGTAAGGGTCTGATGAAACTAAAATAGATCGTTTTTGGAGTGAAGAGCTCAGGATTAATGTCCACAGAGGTCAAGAGAAAAATTCCTATTAATTTTAGTGTGACCTGAGTCAGGTGTTACTCTGTTACCAAAACGATATGTACTCAGACTTCTTTACTAAGTGAAGCTTGTCCAGAGACACTGACGGTGGTAATAACAATAGCCCAGCTGGATACGTGCTTATTCCTGATTCTGCAGTTTGTGTTATGTTTCACCCATGCACTGCCATTGATCTTTAAAAAATCTATATTCGTTTGCTTGCTTTGGGTACTGCTCCCTGTGTGCAATTTGAATAATAGGTATGAAAAGTGCAAACTTTGCTGACAAAATTGAACAAGGTTCCTGCTGCCCCTTTGGTTGTGAGTATCATAGTACCTTCCCAAACTTTACTTTGGGCCCTTGTGTGCATCAGTTACTGCTTCAGAATAGGAAATAAAAACTGACACTTATCGTTATTCCTTCTTCTGTTAATGATATCCAGTGCAAGCCATTGAAAGCTACCACCATGCCGCTAAACTGACAACAACCCCCTTTTCTGGGGACTATCCCATCTTATTTAATCAGTGTTAGTGAAGTTCTCGAAACAGTGGTGTGTACACTTGAGACATAAAAGTGTAGTGATCAAAAAGCAGTGGTTTCTTGCAAAACATTTTGCTCTGAATTGGAAGAGTCTGCATGATTAGTTCATAAAGGAGATAAAAGCCTATGTGCGTCTCTGATCTACCTTTGAGTTTATGTGTGTGGGATCAAGCGTAGCTTAAAGCGAAGTCTAGAGCAACTGTATGGTCCAGTGGAAGTGCAGTGGAAGCTGCTCGGCCGAGAAGCATGAGCGTCCTGCGCTGGGGGGTGAAGAAGGCACCCCGTCCCAGGAAGCCTGGGTGTCCCAGGGGGGTACCAAGCCTTCTGGGCCAGAGGCTGCGGTGAAGCATGTGTGAAAGCAGAGTTCAGCCCCACAACACAGAGCAAAGAAAGAGTGTGTTGTTTATTTAAAAGATGATAATTAACAACCTTAAAAATCGTTATGTCTGTAATATATTATATTGTATACTGTAGTTTGCCTGTGGGTGAAGATAAAGTTATTTCATTAATTATGTTGTTTTAGGGCCATGGGCAAAGTTGTTGTTTAGGTTAATGCATTTACTATTCATGCAAGTGATTTTTTTTGTCCTCATATTGGAGTGTTCTGATCTTTACATCACTTCTGAGAAATTAGATCACAAATTTCTGTGTACTAAAGTAGCATAAAAGGCAAGACCTAATTGTTCAGCAAGATACTGTGCTGATTTTCTGAATAAATCACATTCCAGCTGAACTTAATGTGTTGCAAAAAGGCTTTACATTAGGTATTGGGCTTTTCTTCTATCACATGTATCATAGAATCATGGAATGATTTGGGTTGGAAGGGACCTTTGAAGGTCAACTGATCCACTCCCCCTGTCATGGGCAGGGGCATCTTCCACTAGACTAGGCTGCTCAGATCTCTGTCTAACGTGGCCTTGAAGTCCCTGGAAGTCCAACACTTCCAGGGATGGGGCATCCACAACTTCCCTGGGCGACCTGTCCCAGTGTTTCACCACCCTCATTGTGAAAAATGTCTTCCTTAGGTCTAGTCTGAATCTGCCCTCTTTTAATTTAAAACCATCACCCCTTCTTCTATCGCAACAGGCCCTACTCAAAAGTCTGTCCCCATCTTTCTTATAAGCCCCCTTTAAGAACTGGAAGGCTGCAATAAGGTCTCCCCAGAGCCTTCTCTTCTCCAGGCTGAACAACCCCAACTCTTTCAGCCTGTCCTCGTAGGAGAGGTGTTCCATCCCTCTGATCATTTTTGTGTCCCTCTTCTGGACCTGCTCTGACAGGTTCAATGTCTTTGCTGTGCTGAGGGCTCCAGAGCTGGATGCAGGACTCCAGGTGGGGTCTCACCAGAGCGGAGCAAAGGGGCAGAATCACCTCCCTCGACCTGCTGGCCACACTGCTTTGGATGAAGCCCAGGATGCTTACAGTATCCTTACAGTCTGACTCATCGTAAAAATAATGGGCTGTCATCCTTGGTTCGCTCTTGACCTATAAATGAATTTGTAACATAACCAAGATTTATTGGGAGATAAAATTTTGTTTTCAAACTTCACTACTAGATGGCAATGCATTTTGGGTGAAATTGAGCTCTCTGCAGAGGGAAGGCGTAGGGCATACAAACTGCTAGGATGTGCTCCTGAGAGTTAAGTTCTGTATGTGAAGGAGTCAGTAAGAGTTTGACTGCTGATTTCAATGGGGACAGGACTTCACTCTGATGGCTGAAGTAAGATGCAATTCTTACACTGGCCCCTCTGCAGAGAAATGCATACAGCCTTTCTTTGCACTTCCTAAACTTTCTTTCACAGGAGAAACAGAAGTCACTCAGCTAACCTCTGACATAATTTCTGAGTCTCCCGATTCTCCTTTAATGCTTTTCAAGCAAACCAGTATGATTCCAGAAAGGACACCCCTAGAAGGTTAATTAAAATAAATCCATCTGTCGTATTCACACTGGGCATAAGATCATCGTAAAGTCATTTAGGAGCAATAGTCAGCGACTGCACACAAAGAAAGCCCACACCAATACCCACAAGAGAAGGATGACTATTGTTTCCCTTTCTAAAACTCACCCATGGACAGACTTCATATAAAACCAGGATATCATGTATTTAGGGGCCAGTGTATGTTGACCTTGAAGATAATAAGGAAAGTTTTGGAGGTGTATTTCTCTTACTCAGTGGATGGATCTGTATTTAAGTGGAGTTGGTTTTGTGGAGTCACAGGGTGCTCTGCCCTGGTGAAGGTGCCTACAAGAAGGCAGCAAAGGCTAAAGGAAACCTCTCCCGTAGCAATGTTCTTGCTGTGAATAACAATGCATGCAGTTGGTAGTCCCAAGGGAACTTCAGTTTGCTCTGTTTTTGTTTGGAAATTACTGCTTTAAAGATAGAAATTAATTTTTTTATTTGAATATGAATACTAATGTGATTGAATTTCTGTCAGAACAGTGACATGACCCCCATTATACCCTATATATTCTTAGGTATCTGCTGGAGCACTCGTGCAAATGTATATGCAGTGCTTTGCAATGTCCAAGCTTGTATTTGACTCGTGAGAGGTTTGATTTCTCATACCTGAAAATCCAGAAGCCTGACTTTCATTCCCTAGCAGCTTGAACAGTTAGTTATTCCTGTGCAAACTAGAAGTAAAATGGAACCAATTTGAATGGAGAGTTCAGCTTTGGTAGTACTGTCCCAGTGCAGGAATAAGTGACTATACCAGGTACTGGCTGGTGGAAAAGCAAACTGTAAGCCTGTAACTATAGGTTGTCACTTTTGTCCTTCCATTTTATCTGTGTTGGAGCCTGCTGATTTGTTCTCTTTCCCACAATAAAGGGTTTGGTGTTCTTTTTAATTATTTATTTACCTGTCCATTTATTTTTAAAGAAAGCATTTAAAGTGTTTTCATGTCAAAGCAGATTAGCCTTAGACTAGTATTTAGTGAAAAAATGGTAAACCACCAAACTTTAATTAGATATTAGTAGGTAGGGCTCTAAGATACGTAGTCCTAGTTCATCTACAGCCTGTGTCAATGTTCAGCAGTTTTCAGTTATGATGTTTCAATATCTCCTATCATGGCGTGGTTAGTCTGGGGATGTATGGATCTAGATTAAAAGGGATTGGTCCTTTAATACTCCTCCTTTCCATTTTCACTTCCTTTCTAAAATGCACAGAATGCATAGTATTGTTAGACTGCAACATTCATTATCAGTTTGAAGTGAGTCTGTTTGGTGTTCCATGTGGTGTTCCATCCTTTCCTCCACCCTCCCTGTTTTTGCCATGGAACTAGGACACACAGACCACAGCCGTGAGTAAGGATGCTGTTGGGTACTTAATACTGGTCTTCACCAGCAAGTGCTGTATTCTGTCCTCCGTGAACGGCAACAACGCTACTGGCAGCCTTTTGTAGTGAAACATCACATGGCATTTGCTGAACTTCTAAGACACTGTTCTACAGTCCAGTAGATGAAGGGATACTACTTGGCTTTCATGATGTGCTGCTTTGTTTGTTTGTATCGTTTAACGTTTTTACTAAGTGGATTAAATACTCCAGTTCAGTGTTGTGCTGTGTTCAGAAGCAACGCTATCAGTAGTGTCTTTGGCAGGTTCTCTGTGCAAGGGAGCAGAGAGTGGTGGGCCCCAAAGGAGAATACATTGCTGTTTCTGTTATGTGTTATCTTCACGATATTGAAATATTTTCGTTTCCAAGCTTTCAACATGATGTGGTCAATTACAGGGATTACTAGGTCATATCCCTCTTGTATAGCGCCTCATGCTTTCTATTCACAGTGAATTATTCTTTCTGTATTGCAGTCATGTTTGCTTTTCCCTTAGAAGCTGTTAATTACCAATACTTTATTAAAATACAGCAAAACAGTCATCCAGCTGATTTTTATATTTTAGTCAAAAGCCAAGCTTTGGCATTGATTTTCTTGCTAGGTTTATAAAAGAGTGCCTACAAAATACCAAAAAGTTGCTCATAAATACTGTATTTCTATGTCTCTTAGCAGTTACGTAGCTCAGCCCTCTACCACCCTTCTGCTAGAAAATTCTCATGAGGAAGTAATGGAAGGAGACAGTAAGTTAAATGACTGAAGGGTCAGTTCAAGTTTTTATGTTTTCTGATTTGTAATCATTTTGCATAAGCAATGCTTACTTCACTGTGTAGTACAGTATATGCGTGAGTTCAATGTCTTTTTATGCATTTCACCCTACAGTATGAAATAGTATATGTTGAAGATTTCTCTGTTATAAGATGGAGTTTTATTTTGTATTTTTGGTCAACTTTTCTAATTTGTATTTCTGTTTCAAGTTGTGGGCAGCATACTTACACGTGCTCACTTATGTGACATGTATTAGATGGCTTTTGAGCTTCTTTTCCATTTTTGTCTCTTTAATTGCACTTACAGTAAGGAAGTGAAGATGACATTTTTCCAAGTGATTATTGTTAGTGCTAAGAGTACAGGGGCAGATTGTTTTATGTACATGACGACACCAGTGCATAAATTGATTCTGAGGTATTATTAGCTGTGATTGATAAGAGCATTTAAGGAGTGTCTCAGTACCACTTGTGTTTAAGTGCTTTCTAATAATGTATTTTTTAAAAAGAACTGAAGTAGTACAAGCAATCACAGACTGGCTGCAGTTCAGTCGCTGGCTGTTTGCACTGCTGATGGAATTTTTCCTGAAGGGTAAGAGCAATTCACACACACACACAAGCATGAGGTATGCACAAGATATGCAAGCTGGCTTTCTGTGAGTTTTGGTCATTTAAAGATTTGCAGTTACACGGTTGAATGTTAAACAGAAAGGTAATCTTGAGGAAATGCATGAGCCGTACATGTCATCATTCCACTGCAGTTCCTAGCAGCTACAGATATTTTTCTGTCATAAATTCCATTTCTCAAACTTCATTGACACTTATACATCATCTTTTTCATATGAAATTTAATGAGCCTGTTTGCACTATTAAATCCTTCATCTTCCCAAGTGTCACATATGTGAAGAGGTCCAGAATGTGGATGAGATTTAGCTTAGTACGTGCTTTCAGATAACTTCAACAATTTGAACAGATGGTCAAAAATGTTTTTGTTTAAGGACTACTTAATTAATTCATCCTAGTCAAGAAGAAACCTTGTGAATAAACAAGAGTAAGGTCAAGACTGTTTTTCAAAGCTACCCTGAAGTATTTTGAAGCTTTTTCCCTCCTAAACTGATAGAAAATATGTGTCCATGATCTAGAAAAAATCTAAGCTTGTACTGTGTCTTAGAACTGTAAAACTCTTCAAGAAGAATCTGCTTCATCCCTGAGTTCCTTGGGTTCTGTCAGCATTAAAAATTACTGCAGTGAGCACCATCAGTAGTTATACCCATTTATTTACAAAAGCTGAATAATTTTGCAGTATGATTCTTGTAGAATTTCCCTTTGTTTCCCATGATATAGGATTTATTCTAGGAAAAACACTGAAATCAGTGCAGATATTTCCATCATCAGGGATTTTATCCCAGGCCTGTATTGCACTCTTGCATTTGAACTGGGAAATACAGCAGTTCATTATAACAGCAAGGTTTGGGGGATTTGTTTGCTTTTCTTCACTGGCACCATGCCTGTTGTGCAGATTCTGAGTTACCAGAGCAGCGATGCAGCCAGGTGCTGAGATGCCTGGTGCGTTTTTTGCAGCTTAAGAGCTCAGTGACTATTTCTGGAACATTTTAGTTATATGTTGAAGTAATTATTTCAGCATTTGGAGACTGAGGTGCCTTATCTTCTGTGGGATCCGTGACCTGTTTAGGAGAGCAGGAGACCTCCACACTGGAACTGGCAGAGCCCCTGGGAGCCTTGGGAGGCTGATTCTCCTGTCTCTATCATGATAGACCAGAACAGTTTGGATACGTTACAAAACACAATTTCTCTACATGTGGAGGAACCAGTTTTCCAAAAAGCAGTAGACCGGCCATCTCTGCCTCCAAAATACTGTTATTAAAATAACGTCATTACCTAATGAGCTAACTATTGTTGTTTTTCTTCTTTTTCAATACGAAGTTTTCTGGCTGCTGTTTTTATTCCAAGAGGTACTTAATACAAGCCATCTTGTCCATTTCTAATCATTAAATAACAACAATACAGTAGAACAAACCTGCTGTTTCCTCTTGCTTCCTGTGTTTGTATTTTGCACTTGGCCCTTGAATTAAGAAGCCACCCTTGTCAATGTATCATCAGTTCCGCTGGGTTTTCATCATTCATTTCACTTTGGCATTTACATGTTCTTGCAGTTTGTTTTAGCTATGATGCTGGTCCGCATTATCATAGTGTCTGGGTGCTTGTGTAGTTGTTTTGAGGTTCCATCTCTAGAGGGGAATTTTTGAGTTGCCCAAACAATATTTTTCTGATCTTTGTAAAACACTAAAACACTTTATTTTCACACATTACTTCTTCTCTTATGCAGATGATCTGTACATAACCAAAATTCCACTCACCTCCTCATGTAAGGGCTGAATTTCTAAGTAAATATTCAGATCTCTTTTGTAGGACTATATGCATGGCTGAATTTCATTTATTATATTTTGATGAATACATTCTTTTAAATTCAGAATTAATGTTCCCTCAAATCTTAACATAATACAAAGCAACATTACAATACAGAAACATACCGCTAGGTGCAAATAGAAACATTGCCATTTCCTTCCAGGTGTTTTCTGTTTTCTCACAGAGCTCTCTCCAGCACAGGAAGAAATGCTCCTAGGGATGTTTAACAGTACAGTCACTATAAATAAACTCTTTTTCCAATAATGTTACCACCATACTGCATGGCTGTCGCATGGTGGATGGGAGCTCATTATTGAGGAAACATTCCTCTATAGGAGCAGCCTAAGGGATTTCATGTAGATGTTTCTGCACCTTCTCCATAACACTTGCCATTTCTGGAATAACCTTCTCCAACAGACTTCAGCATATCAACCAAGTAGGAGTAGGTATCTTTCTCTCCTGAATAACCTGGCCAGGCATTATAAGTCTTTAAGCCTCAGATTGCTGGTAAGTGAACTTCAGCATACCAGCTAATTTTAGAAGAGCCAATGTTTATTTGATACAAGGAATATAGTCCTATAAATTTATATTCACACTAGGAAAGTGCATTACTAATTTATAAATTCTGCAAATCCAAAATACCTGCAGTTCAAGCAGCAGTCCTGCAAGGAAAAAAGACCCAAATTGTAAATATGGGGACACCTGCTGCTGCCCTTACATTGCCGTTTCCCCTGTGGGGAACCCATTACCTATCAGTCTTTGAAACTGCTTTTCTACATCTCACCCATTACAACTAATCCTTGTGGAGTATGGGCCAGTAAAACTTACTAGCAGCACTGGTTTTCTGTCTCATTTCTTTAGGGACTTTCTTTTCAAGATTTTTTTCTTAAACAGGACAAGTGGTTTCAGAGAGTGGGCAAAAAAGGCTATACCTTACCTTGTTGATCATGGAGAAATTTGTACCTTAGGAAGACTTCATGGGCATGGAACCTATATTCAGATTTGGAAAGAATATTCCCTAAGAAAGGTAAAGGTATTGTCTTTTTGTTTTGATAAAAGTAATAATTCTTAATTAGCTTGTTAAGTTAAGGCTTAGTTTGATGAATGTTCTCTTTTCTTATTCATATGAGTAAACTCAGTGAGTTAAATAGGACTAATAGTATGACTACAGTTGGTACACAAAAGTAATTTCAGGAATCCATCCTCATCCTGTACTAATTTCTAACCTTTAATACCCTTTAAATAAAGTAGTTGCAATAAACCAGTTAAATTAAGGGACTTCTTCCTTTGGCTGTGAATTAATTTGGGTATTAGCCAGTATTTGTTAAAATCACATTCAAGTAGAGTTACATATTCCTTGTGGACTGTGTGACTGAGATGGAAAACCTGTATACTGTTTAGATAATGTTATACTTCCTTAGACTACATTTTCAAGCTCAGTAACATGAATGTTTTTTCTTCTTTTTTTCCAGAGAGAAGAGGATTCAGGACATTTCTTCTTTTCCGTTTAAAACTTGCTGAAAACCTACTAAATAAATTATTTCTGTTTCTCAAAATAAACAGTTTGCTACCTGCTTTCTTTTGCTGTCCTTTTAGTACCCAAGATGAATGAGGCGTGTATGTCTGATTGCTTACATGTATGTGAAACAATGTAAGGAGGGCAGTATGGTAGGGACTACCCTTGTCAAATACTGGCATTTATTGCTGAATTTAGGGAATTTCTCATTTATCTTGGCTGTTAGAAACTTGTGTTCTTGCATCTGATGGGCAGGGAGATTCAGAGATTCTACATAAACACTGAATTTCTCCTTAGAGTCAAGTGGAGAGGACTGTACAAGGAGTGCTTCGGAGAACTTGACTGGGATGCCAGCTTTTCTTCATCAGCAGGTTGGGCACCAGCATGAGGATGATTTAGCAGCCCTCTTCAAGAGGGCAAGAAACCAATTGCTAGGAAGCACTAGGCTCAGGATGGGTCTGTAGTATATTTAACTCACTAAGTGTACTTACCAATATACTTACCTGATACTTACCTCGGGCCTCCAGCATGAGGGTTTAGGCTCTTGTCCAGAAGCTGGGAGATCCAGCCTGTTTGGCAGCATCTCAGCACCACTTCTGCTGCCTATACCCGATGTAGGGCAATGGTGGTCAGGCTGAATATTTACTTCGAAGAATTTTTTGCACGAGAGGCATACTTACCTTTGTCTTGGTGTAGCAAGCACAAGAATTTTCATCTTTTTTCATTTTTTAATTATATTTTCTGAAAACTGGATTCCTTTTTTTCTTTTTCTCTGTCTACTGTTAGAAAATTGTGCTGTTCCTTCTGCATTACTGAATTATTGCACTAGAATGCTGAAATCATGTAATTCAGTTGGAAGTTGATGAGGTGTGATTTATTTTTCCAGAGTAAATTCAAAAAGCTGGAAGTCACAGGAGACACATACAATTTATTATTATGGTTAATATTATGCTTTGGGTGAATATACTTTATTTCACTGGGAATACTGTAGGTGTGAAAAGTCATTTGCCCTTTTATATAGGGGCATATACTGTTTATTACTAATATTTTCCTTTCTTACTTTTTATTGTCTACCAAAAGCACTGTAAATGTGTTGTCCATATTTATTTAAATAACTTTTGCTCATAATAATATTTTGGAAGCTTGAAATTTAGCCCTCCACAGCATCAGTTCTTCAGAGAGAGATGCACATGCCAAATTTTATGCACTGTGAGTAATCCCATTGGCTTCAAAGGAACTGCCTAATGCATGAAGTCACTGAAGTCTTTCTAGGAGCAGGTCTAATTTTTTACAGTGTTGAATACTAAGATATTGGCATTGTTATCTTTATTTTGAAGGGGCAAGTGAATGTTTGTGTTAGATGCAATTAACTCACTTTCCCAGGAAGACTCTTAAAAACTTAATTTTGTAGAGGAAAGGGAGAGTGATACATGTCTACCAGCTTCACCATGTCTTCTTGGTAGTGTCATTTCTGCATACCATACACCAGCTCACATGTTTTGCAAGGCTTTTTTTACAGATAGGCAAATATGCACACGTGAGTGCGCATGCGCAGACACACAGGTACACACCCACAGAGCATCCTTGGTGAAGTGTGGTGTTGATATTTCTTCCTTTGATTGAGATGCAGTACTGGGGCCTGAGCTCTAGCCACTTGTATTGCAGTGATAGCCTTCCAGCCATATTTTACCTAATGTGCTCCTAGTGCAACTGGCAGTTGTATTCATTCTTGGAAATGGCCATTTCTCAAAAGTGAAAACAAATCACTCCTGCGTGAATCAACCATTCTTAGAATCATAGAATCATAGAATAATTTGGTTTGGAAGGGATGTTTAGAGGTCATCTAGTCCAGCCACCCTGCAATGAGCAGGGACATCTTCAATTCGATCAGGTTGCTCAGAGCCCCCATCCAACCTGACCTTAAATGTTTCCAGGGATGGGGCATCTGCCATCTCTCTGGCCAACCTGTGCCAGTGGTTCACCACCCTCACTGTGAAAAATGTTTTCCTTATACCTAGTCTGAATCTGCCCTCTTTTAGTTTAAAACCATTACCCTTTGTTCTGTCACAACAGGCCCTGCTAAAAAGTCTGTCCTCATCTTTCTTACAGGCCTCCTTTAAGTACTGGAAGGCTGCAATAAGGTTTCCCCAGAGCCTTCTCTTCTCCAGGCTGATCACCCCCAACCCCTTCAGCCTGTCCTCGTAGGAGAGGTGTTCCATCCCTCAGATCATTTTTGTGTCCCTCCTCTGGACCCGCTCCAACAGGTCCATGACATTGCTGTGCTGAGGGCTCCAGAGCTGAGTGAAGGACCCCAGATGAGGTCCCACCAGAGCAGAGCAGAGGGGCAGAACCACGTCCCTCGACCTGCTGGCCACACTTCTTTGGATGCAGCCCAGGAGACGGTTGGCCTTCTGGGCTGCGAGTGCACATTGCTGGCTCATGTCCAGCTTTTCATTCACCAGTACCCTCAAGTCCTTCTCAGAATGGCTGCTCTCAATCCTCTTACCTCCCAGCCTGTATTGATACTGGGGGTTGCCCCGACCCAGGTGCAGGACCCTGCACTTGGCCTAAAGTCCATGTCTTGCTGGAAATGACTTTAAAAAAAAAGTTCACCTTGAGGACAATCAAACATTTGAGCAGGTTGCACAGGCAGCTTATGTGGTCTCCATCTTTGGAGGTTTTCAGACTGGCAAAGGCCAAATGAAGTTGGTTTGAACTGTGTTTTGAGCCTGCTTTGAGTGCGTTGTGGGACTCGGTAACTTTCAATGTTCCTTCCAGCATTCTGCATTGGGGTATAACTTCAGGGAATGGTCTAGAACAGCAGTTACCAGATTTTTCCATTGGTAACACTATTTCCAGATCAGAGGTTCATTTTTGCAGGGGGAAGTTTCACAAGGTTCCAACCCCAAACCTCAGCACCCCACCCCCTTGCTTGAGGAATTTCAGAACTTACAGCATTGTGTCTCCTGCATGAAATTAAGCAGGATTTATTTATCTAACATATTTTCGTGCCTAGCACTTGGCAGCCCCACAAACAGTCTTTAAATCAGGGCCTCTTGAAAAGGGCAGTTGAACATATGCTGAAGTATATGGAGGTTGTGGTGAATGGAGTTAAATCCAGTTGGTGACTGTTCCCCAGGGCTCAGTTTTGTGGCCAGTGCTGTTTAATATCTTTATTGATGACCTTCATGAGGGGATCAAGTTCTCCCTCAGTAAGCTTGCAGATGACACCAAGTTGGGTGGGAGTGTTGATCTGCTGGAGGGTAAGAAGGCTCTGCAGAGGGATCTGGACAGGCTGGATCCATGGGCTGAGGTCAATCATATTAGGTTTAATGGCCAAGTGCCGGGTCCTGCACTTGGGTCACAACAACCCCATGTAACGCTACAGGCTTGGGGAGAAGTGGCTGGAGAGCTGCCCAGTGGAAAAGAACCTGGGGATGCTGGTTGACAGCCGGCTGAACATGAGCCAGCCGTGTGCCCAGGTGGCCAAGGTGGCCAACAGCATCCTGGCCTGTATCAGAAACAGTGTGGCCAGCAGGAGTAGGGAAGTGATTGTGTCCCTGTACTCGGCACTGGTGAGGCCGCACCTTGAAGTCTGTGTTCAGTGTTGGGCCCCTCACTACAAGAAGGACATTGAGGTGCTGGAGCGTGTCCAGAGAAGAGCAACAAAGCTGGTGAGGGGTCTGGAGAACAAGTCTTATGAGGAGCGGCTGAGGGAACTGGGGTTGTTGAGTCTGGAGAAGAGGAGGCTGAGGGGAGACCTTATCGCTCTCTCTACAACTACCTGAAAGGGGGTTGTGGCGACATGGGTGTTGGTCTCTTCTCCCAAGTACCTATTGTCAGGATGAGAGGAAATGGCCTCAAGTTTCACCAGGGGAGGTTTAGACTGGATATTAGGAAAAAATTCTTTACTGAGAGAGTGGGTAACTGCCCAGGGAGGGGGTAGAGTCACCATCAGTGGAAGTATTAAAAAAAAGTGTAGATGTGGCGCTTCAGGACATGGTTTAGTGGACATGGTGGTGTTGGGTTGATGGTTGGGCTTGATGATCTTAAAGGTCTTTTCCAACCTTAATGATTCTGTGATTCTGTGTGATTCTGTGATTCTGTTGGGGAAACAACGTGGCTGACCTTGGATTGGGAGCAATAGGAGTAAAGCCTGTGCCTGCAGGAAGCCCACAAGCAGTTCTTGGAGCCTTAACTAACAAGCAGTAGACTCGGCAGCTCATAGCTTCCATACTTTGCCTTCACTCCTTCTTTCCGTACTGTTTAGGTTCTTTGTAAACTGTTTTTTGAGCACAGCCCCTTCCTTCATCCCTCTCCCTACCTTGGCTATCTTTTCACAAACAGGTACTCTGATTCCCCTGAAGCATGTCCTTTGTACCACAATAATTCCTGCAAGTCACTTTTCTCCATTTAAGTAGTACTTAAACTGATGGGATGAGATGGTACAGAATAGGCCGTTTGAAAAAACTTCTCTGTCAAGGGATTTTAATTTTTCAAGTGGCATAACCCAATCAATTACATTACACAACTAAGTAATTCTGCATAGATTATTTAATCTTCTTTGCATGTCCAAAAACTATAGTGAGATGTCTCTCATACCTTATCGATGAGTCTAGTTTTGTGGACTTCTAGAAGCTACTTATGTGCACAATGAGCAGGATAAAATGTATTTATGTACAGCTGTTGAAAACATCTGATGTAGTGCTCCTGTGATCATCCAGTAGTATCAAAAAAAGGGAAGCTAAGCTTCCTAGTATGCATTTTCATACTCAAGTAGGTATAAAATAAAGTGTAAGATATTTTATAATATATGAACAACCAGGACTTTTTTTCCAATGTAGTAATTATTTCTGCGCAGCATTAGCACAGGGTTGCTTGGTCTCTTAAAAATTATTCAGAAGGAACATTTCCTGGCAATGTAGGTTAAGTATTACTGAAGACGGGATTTGTTCTTACGTATTCCTAGTGATTTTTTTCTGAAACTGTGTTGATCTTTGTATTCTGGCATGTAGTTAGCACATTTGTGTCGGTGGACCTAAGGGCAGACCTCTAGACTTCAAACTTACTGAGATTTTACTCTGAGCATCAGAACTAAAAATCTTGCAGTAAGCCCATCACATTTAACGCAGAGAAGTTGAATTTAGTATTCCAGCACCAATAACGATGGCAGGTTAGTTATCTTACAGGTTTTTTTGCCTTTGATATGGATGCACATGTGTGCAAATCACAGATACATGTCAACCCTGGGCCACTTTTTCATTATTGTTTGGAACTGTCAAAAGACTGTTTCAGAGATTATGACCTAGTTCTCAATTGTTTTTTGGTAGGAGTTTCTTTCTCCTGGGCTCACAAGAATGTAGCTATGAAGGAGAGTTGAGGGATAGATTATATTTATGGGCTTAAGCCTAGACAACATTGAGAAGACTGTAATCATGTCCCCTAAGCTTTTAAAAAATTTTCCTTACAGCATCCTATTCTATTGTCTTTTGTTACACAACTGAATGGTTATGCCATATGCAATTAAACTGGGCAGACTTGGGAAAAAGCTGCATTTCATGGTGGCTGGAGTGGTTATATGACAAAGAAATTTCTTAAACTGCTTGAGGATTTTCAGGGTGAAATAAGAATAACAGTAGAAATTTTCTATACAAGTATAAAGTTTAAAGCAATTTTTTAATATTGCATGATCCAATGTCAGAGCTATGTTTTTAATACTGTTACAACCTTTTTTTAATGCTATTTATCTATCAGGAGAACATTGTAAACTTAAACAATACATCTGCTGTGCCTTCTTGAAACTGTGTGTTAAGTAGGGCCCTCGCAGCTAGAGCAAGCTGTGTGTGTGAGAACAACTTTTTACTCCCCCGTCCTCATCAGATCTGCATGTTGAGATCCAGCTATATGTTACTGCTGTCTTTCATAACGAACAAGATTAGTTATTGACATGGTGCTTTTCTTCTTCATTTATTCCTGATTGACACAGGTTGCAATAGGGGAGAAACAGGCCCATACTCTACTATGATGGGATCAAACACCTTCATGGTGTTAAATGCCAGGTTAAATGCAAGGCAAAATGCTGGCATCACCTAAGAAGCGATGTTCACAAAAGCTAACTCAAACCTAGTGGCGATCTTGCTTGGCAGCCTCTTGTGAATGAAGAGAGACAGGTTCCTCCAGGTGATAGCTAAATTAGTCTTTTGCTTTGAATCATTGTCTGGAATGGTCTTCCTCTCTTCTCCATTGTCTGAACTGTTTTCTAGGTGAATGAACTGATGTGAGTGAAGTCCTGGGCTGAGAAGGTTAAGCTAAATTCCCCTGTGGAGTCACTTTACTGAAATTAGTGGCATTCACCAGCAGTTGAGTATGGCTCAAACGTATTAGAAGATACCATCCCACTTCAATCAGTTATATGAAATCCCATTGACTTCACTGAGGATAGAGTTTCATCTGAAGGGTCTTGGGACTTACATGGCATATAATGAAAGTCATGTCATTTTAACAAATATGTAAAGAAAATATTAGACTAACATCAATAAATAACAAAACATTGAATAAGAATGAAACACCATGCTCAGCTATCCCAAATTTATTAGTGAGAGAGATCCGACAACTTAGTAGGCAATGGGAACAACAGAAGAAAAGCAAACAAATTCCTGTAAAATGACATTTGCTTTCCTTACTGGGCTGGGCAGCCCCATTTTTGAAGTAGCCTCTAACGAATCTGTTCAGTCCAAACCAGAGCCGTGAAGCTCTTCAGACTTTTTTCACTGAAGCAGTGGCAACAGAGTGCAGAGTTAGTTTGTGAGTGATCTGTCCAACATAAATGTAAAAGTTAAGACATTTTGATTTGTTTGCTCTTTTATTTATAAATATATATTTGATTGTTGTTGTATAGATACAATTTTCGCAGAAGTCACCTTAGCTTTTTAGGTCTCAGTGAAGAGAACTGAAGAGAACTGTTCACATTTTATTTGGCAGTAGTAGCTGATACATGAATCCAAAAATAATCCTTATGGATGATTTGTATGAGTATTTGTTGCTGTCTTCCCAAGTATTCGTGGTGCTGATACCTAGGAGAAGTGAACCCATGTATATCACAGGAAACTAGGTTTCATATCGTCAGGTTCTACTGAGCTTAGGGACACACAATTCAACATGCTTCTGCTTATGAGAAACACACCATGCTGCTTTGCCTTTTTTTCCCCCATGGGAACATTTTCACATAGGAATCTACTTTGTCTCCTGGGAAATCATACAATAATTCTTTGATAGTAGGAGATGTAATTTTTTATATGCATCCCTCATGGGTAAGGTTGGGAGGACATGTAATTACTGAAAACAAGAGAGTTGGTGAGCATATTTCATGTAACCCATGGCTGTAAATACACAAAAATAGTCTAAATGGGAAGCTGTGTAACATCAGAGGGCTTTAAGCTCTCCTCTGAGGTTGAAGTTAGATCATTTTAAAATAGTCTTCAGAAGTGATTTTAAAGAATTTGCCAGGCTTACTCACTTTACATGCTGCCTTGGGTAGCATCATTTATTCTAGGATTTCTGTTTAAATTGGTTGCATTTTTAGAAAAGAATCCTCACTGAATCACTTTTTAAAACAATTCCTGTGCAGTCCTCGGCATGTAGATTTCTGTAGGTCACAGGAGAGGTTTACACCTCGACGTTTTACCAAAGAACTAGTAAATGCTTTTGATTTGCTTGCATATGAGAAATAGTTGGTCAAGTAAGGAGTCTTCTGTTAAACCAAAAGGATTAAGGCTTTTTGCCTGCCTATTAATTTTAATATTTTATTTATTGTTGCCAAACAACATAATGTTTCATTATTTCTCTTCATGATTTGTATTATTAAGAGAAGAGTACCACCACTCTCTTCCAGTGAGCTATTCTTGATCTGAATTGTAGTCTGTGTTCAGAACAGGAGTAAGATTGGTGTTCTTGAGCGATTCTCAATTCAAGAGAGCATGCCTTCTTCCTATGGGTCTCATTTTAGGAAGTTTTTTAAAGGTATACCAGAACCCTGTAAAATATATTCCCTTTATTCTACCTGCCAAAACATGAAATACAGTCTTCCCCTTTGAAGAGGGTGTTTTGATAATGGTCATTGTTCTTTGAGCAGTTAATACTATTCTAGCTTTCACAAGTTTTTCTATCTTACTTTCATGTATTGCTAGAAAAATGTAATTGTATAAGAATATAATTTATCTACTGGGTCAAGAAAAAAGTCCTTTTAGCCCAGCATCCTGTCTCTGATGATGGCAAAAAGCAAATGCTTAGGAAGGAGTGTTAAAATAGACAAGCGTATGGTGTTCCTTCCTTCCATCCTCCAGCAGCCTGTGGCTTTAAACATGTTCTGAGAGAAAAATTGCATCATTATCTATGTATTTAATAATCCTTGCTATACTTTTTATTCCAATCCTTTGTCTGATTGCTTTCTTGATCCACAGTATTTGTTTCTTCCATAATACTCTATGACAGCAAGTTCCACCATTTAATTGCACATTGTGTAAAAAACAATGTTACAGTTTCAAATGTAGAATTAACTTTTCATACTGATAAATACAGTTAACACACCAGATTCTGTCCTGGTCAGTCACACTTTAATTCAGGAGTGTTAACTGGGAGGGAGACAGTTGACTAAATACTTGTATGTCTTTAAGTTTCAATTATTTCTACCATATCCAATGAGTAGACTTTGTTAATAAGGATTAAAAACATTGCCTTCGACTACGTTTAACTTTTTTCTGTTTAGAAGAATATTTAGCTGGGATGAACCTTAACTTTCACCTAAATGAGCCTGTCAGTATTTGCACATAACATCCTCAGCTACTCTATAGTGGATTTCAGGTCTTTTAGCTTTACAGGGCTTAGGTCACTGTTGTTTAGGATGTTGCTCACAGAGAGGCAGTTAAACCAAAATACGTATTTCTTGCTGACATTTCTAGCTCAGGTTCATTCTAAAACTTCCAGGTAAATAGTTTTGCCTGGGGGCTTGTGAAGATGTGTGCAGGCTGAGCTGTCTAATACACATGGAGGACTTAACAGTCATGTAAAGATACAGTAAAATAAAATTGATATAATTTGAAATGTTTATTTTCCAGAGCTCCTTTTGTAGGTTAAATGCACAGCAGTGACTTTTCTCTCTGTTATACAGAGGAGCCAATATACTGTTATACACCACACAACTTCACCCGCGATCAAGCCTTGTATGCCAGAGGATATTGTTGGACAGAATTAAAAGATGCCTTGCCAGGAGTTGATGCCAGCCACTGGCCCTCCTTGTTTGAGCATAAGTTCCTACCTTATGCACTGCTGGCTTTTGCTGGGATAATGTACATTCCAGCTCTGGGCTGGGAATTTCTGGCCTCCACGCGACTGACTTCAGAGCTTAATTTTTTGCTTCAGGAGATTGATAACTGCTACCACCGTGCAGCTGAAGGGCGGGCACCAAAAATAGAGAAACAGATTCAGTCCAAAGGCCCGGGGATCACCGAGAGAGAGAAGAGAGAAATCATTGAGAATGCAGAGAAGGAAAAAAGCCCTGAACAGAACTTGTTTGAGAAATACCTGGAAAGAAGAGGACGAAGTAACTTCTTAGCTAAGCTTTACCTTGCGAGACATTTGTTCATCATCTTTTTAAGCATCATACCAATTACATACTTATCCACCTACTATGCTACACAGAAGCAAAATGAATTTACATGTGCACTAGGAGAGCCTCCAGACAAAACGAGCAGCTCCAAATTGCACATCAGAGTGAACTGTAAACTGCCATCTGTCCAGCTCCAGCGGATAATTGCTGGTGTAGATATCGTTCTCCTCTGCTTCATGAACTTGATAATCCTCATCAACTTAATTCATCTCTTCATATTTCGCAAGTCCAACTTCATATTTGATAAACTCAACAAAGTTGGAATAAAGACCAAGAAACAGTGGCAGAAGTCCCAGTTTTGTGATATCAATATTTTGGCCATGTTTTGTAATGAAAATCGAGACCACATAAAATCATTGAACCGTCTGGATTTTATTACAAATGAAAGTGATCTGATGTATGACAATGTGGTACGCCAGCTGCTTGCAGCACTGGCCCAGTCCAACCATGATGCCACTCCAACCATGCGTGATTCAGGGATCCAAACGATAGACCCAAGCGTTGATCCAGCAGACATTGATGCTAACGAGCAGCTCATCATTAAGAGACCAAGGAAGAAGATGAAATGGATCCCAACTACCAATCCCCTTCCTCAGCCATTCAAAGAACAGTTAGCCATTATGAAGGTTGAAAACCATAAACCTGAAAAACCGAAGCCTGTGCGGAGAAAAACAGCAACAGACAGCCTTATAGCTCCTTTGTTAGAGTCCACTGCAAAAACCTCACAGCAATCATCTGCTCATAAAACCGAGCCAAACGCCATCTCAAGCACAAGCAGTGAAAAAAAACACACACGGCACTTTTCCTTGGATGTTCATCCATATATACTTAGTAGCAAAAAACCCAAGCCAGAGATTCAAGCCATCCCCTCGATGCCTACATCAAAAAGCCAAGAGGGTGGATTTTTGAACCAGGAAGAGAATGTCGTAGTACATGTTACCTCCTCTCTCAAAGGTACAGTATGCCATAATGCCCGTACCACCTCCACAGACCATAACTTGCGTAGTGATCTTCAGAAACTCAAAGCTTATCTGAACTGTTTGACCTACCTTGCTAGATTCTGGGATAGCTAATAATCTTAGGGCTTGCAGGCCTCAGAAATAGGGGTTCTCTCTCTTTATCAGTATATGGAGGATAAGCATTATTACAGGTAGAGTGGCACAAAACAGCCTGCAGGCTGTTGGTGCAGGTAATTTTTCAAACGTAAGCAGATTTTCGCAATTACGAATGTCATGCCTTGCCAAGAAAATGAGGGTTTGGCCTTTGTGCTCTACCAGCACCTGGCACTTTTCAAACCTGCCTTATTTTCTTATGGAAACAGCCATGGTAGATGACCAGTACTCTGACCAGTAATAGCCGCTCTTCGGGAGTGTGTGTGAGAAACTGTGCTAATGGCAGTTAAAGCCCCCTGTAGAAAAAATTCTTTTTAACTACCAATTCTTAGGGGTTGGCATGTGTTTGTAACTTAGGAATTCACAACTCAGACCATTGATATTGTTCTTCACACAAGAAATGTTTTAAATTGCCCTTTGTATCGTGTGGACCAGAGGATGGATGGTCTGAAGTGTAGGTGCTGGTCAAGGATTCAGGAATTCTGCCGTTCCCCTCCTGTGTGGCCTTGCAGGAGATGCTCTTTCTATGCCTCAGTTCCCAGTGTGTCTTGGAAATCCAGTCCCTTTCTTACCTCAAAGGAGTGTTTCAAATATATCAATAATTGCTAGGTGCTAGACTGATGGAGAAAGACATGTGATCACTAAGAAAAGTGATAGATCAGTAGATAAACTGATAGACAGATAGGTATCATCTTGTTTCCTTTTGTAAGCTACTGACATAAGAAAGAAGCACTATGCGGTTGAAGTTACAGAAAGATTTGTACGTACTTAAAGCAATGGCTTTCATCTCATTACAAGCTAAGACCTCCCTCTGGGCTTCGACAGACTGACAGCTACCGTCACCCCACTGCCCAGCAAAGAAGTGATTTGAGGTATAAAAGTTTCTGTCCCTTCCAAATCCTTATGCTCCTTAGAGCCCTCCAACTCCCCAATGTGCATGTAAGCTATTCTACAGCATTCCTTATCCAGTCACCTGCTCTGATTTCAACTCCTCAAAACTACTGGGGTTTTCTGGTCTCAATTACTTTCATCTAAATTAATACTTGAATATTTTAAGGGCAAAAAATAATTACTGTAGTTTTGGGGCTCTGTTACTCCCCATTCCCATTAAAAATTTTCAGCTTTGCTTTTGAGTTAGTCCTACATTGCAGTCCATCAGGTAAGGTAGACTTATAATTTCTGGAAAGAGATATCAGTTAATGTCAAATTGCTGATTTCTTTCTAAAGACAAGTGGCTTACAATGTGTAACCACTATTTTTTCCCATTGAAAATATCAGTGCTTTTTGTATTCCATCCTGTGGATTTCAACATTCATAACGTTTGTCAAAACATTAAATCATAACGTTTATAAAACACCTGCCAGGCTGTAGAGGAGAATAAAAGATACTTTTCAGTTGTTTTTTGTTCATTTTATGAAAATACCATTCACATAAGGAAGCATGAGCATGCGTAAAAAAGAGCCAGATTTACAAAATCCATTTGTTGTTTGTCCTATTTCCCTGAGCTTACAACCCTGTTGTTTTGAAACAGTCCTGTTGGATTTCCCAAAGGATCCCAAGAAAATTCATTTTTGGGTCCACTCCTGCTCCCACTGAAATCAGTGGCAAAACTGCCAGTGACTTGTATTCGCTCAGGACACCGCTCTGTATGGACTGGACGGGTGAAAGACTACCTGTCTTTTAACTAGCTGGTTTGTTTTCTTCTAGACACCCCTCATCCTGCAAAAGAGATCCTATACTCATCTGAGACATGCAGAACTGTGCCTGCTGCTGGGGCTTTTGTCACATGTAACCACAACCATGTAGCCACAACTGCTGCTGCACCGAGTATGACTTTGAACCAAGTCAAGCCAGAGCCAACGCCTGCACTGAACTGCAACCCAGCCCACCCACTGCTGCACATCAACACACTCTACGAGGATCACGAGGAGGAAGTTTCAAACATCATAGACAATGGTATTCACTCACCAACCGACACCGGGGAAATTCTCTCCATCCCTACCCCGAAGCAGATAAGGTTGGCAACGTTTGATGAACCAATGGCAATCGTGAGCTCGGTGGAGTACTGAAGACCCCAGGCTGCACAGCTGCGCCCTCGTGGCCAGGCCCATGACCACTGCAGTGCGGACCATGGTCCCCCCAACGATGCAATTCACTGCATGAGCATGGAGAGTTTTCACACAGACTATAGCTTTTGGTAATAACACCAAATGGTTTTTCAGGATCACATCATGAGCGCCGTCAGTCATTTGCAAAAGAGAATAAAGAAAATCTGGTGGAAATAGACCTTTAACACCAAGACAACCATTAGCTCTAGCTCTAAACTATAGCTTTCCTATTTAAATGGGGATTAGCACAATTTATGAACATTAAGAGTCTGATGGCATGCCACAATAATTTTAGTGAGTGTTTAAATCCTTTGCATTCAGAATCACTGATTAAAATTAAAACAACTTGGAGGTGAGGTATACTTTTTTAATGGCAGCAGTTAAATAACTTTTTTCTAAGCAGAGAGGATTTTTTTTTCAGTTCAGGATTATGAAAAAGTTATATGCAAACAAAATTTTTGTTTCTTTCTTTCTTTCTTTAGCTCACTAATGTTGGGCTTGATGGAGACTTAGCTGAAAGGGCCTTACTACCACCAGCATTTAAGTGCAAAAAGATTGATACACTGGATATCTTGCATTTATAAATGAAAATACCTGAGATATGCCCCGCCCTTTAACACACTTATATGTTTGATGGAAGATGATGAAATGAAGAGTTTATTTTTTTAAATATATTTTACCATGGGAAAAATTACTTTAATAACTTTTCAAACCAGGTGTTGATTTTAACAAAATGTGTAGAGGAGTCATTGTAGTTGCTTATTTTTTCATAGTGTATTTATGAACCAGGTTAGAAACTTTCATGGGTGCTTCACTGATAAGAAAAATCTTACGAAGGTTGTTAGAAAATATCTTACAAAATGCGAAACCAGCAAAACTGTTTTCAAATAACACACAGTTAAAGAAGTCTATAAATTTAGGTCTGCAGACTTGGCTAGTCCTTGATTCAGCAAACACTTAAGGCCATGGATGGCACTGGAATGACTCATGTGTCTAAAGCTAAGCACACACTGGAATGGCTTTGCTGGATCTGGGCTCTAGTGCTGGCAGACAAGAATCCTGCAGTATGTGCTATCACTCTGATTCAATATTTGCCTTCCTTGGCTCAAAGCACATCTTCATGCCCATCTTCCTATAACTATGGTATGTGTGATTTAATAGAAAACTCTAGTATAACTGAAACATCTATTAAAAGTGTATCATGCAATAACCATTCTCAGCAAAATTATAGTGAAACAAAAAGCGACTGTGTTAAAATAATATTCCTAGCTGCATTCAGAATTATGGACTATGTGTGTTTGCTTCAAAATTATGTATAATGGTAGAAAAAACATGCAGCACAAATATGGCACTGAAATCTTGAATTTCTTTTTAATTTATTACCTCAAACATGGATATATGATACCAATATTTAATGAAAATAGCACTGAAAATAAATACCTATTATTCTGAATAGTTTAACGTGTACTACTTCCTAGCTTAGTTATGTGCAAGTGGGATTTTATTATAAGCAGCAGGCGGGACATGTGAAGCCCCCGACATTACTTCAGTTATGCCCAACCTTTTTGGCCTGAACAGCCAAATACCAAAAAGGCAGCAAGCCACACATACCGCAGACAGGGGAGGGGGCGTTGGGGACAGCTGAAGGACCTGGCCGTAACGCCCTGAGGTCTCGGCGCGGGGCGGCGTGGAGCTGCTGGGGGACGCGGAGCTCGGTCCGGGGCAGCTGGGAGATGATGGCTGCAATGGCTTCTGCTGGCTTGTCTCCTGCCGGTCCTGGGGACATGGATATTCCCCCGCAGCAGAGCTGTCTGTGTGAGGCAGCCGTGGGATGAGCAGGGATCTGAGCAGTTTATACGCTCCAGGGCCACACATGGTCACCCTTCTTCTAAGCCACTCGGACACAAGCTGCAGGGTGTTCCGCATCACTGCCTGCGTGACTGATTAACTGGTGTGACTTTTTATATCACCAATCTGCACCTGCGTAGCCAGGGCCTCATTCTACCCCAGGTACAGGAGGAAGCCTTCTGCAGCGAGGCAGCCTAGGAGTGGAGCATCATCCGTGACGGGACTGCAAGCAAGGTCTCTGCCCCGCCTGACGGGTAACCGCCGTCCGTTCGGTCACCTGAAAGCGATGGCACGTCGAGACGTTGGAGGTGAGCCAAATGCCCCGCTACATCCTATTCACTTAGATGAATACTGTAGTTAGAATTAATTTGGGGGGCAAATTAAAACCATTATAGTTCAGTGGCTGTTAAACACCAATAAATAATTAGAAAAAATATGGAAAATTGCCTTAAGAAAATCAGGAACCTGTTACTAAAAGCAGAGTGAAAGAATAGGACCCTGAGGCCAGATTTAAAGAGATGTAACTCTCTTATGCCACTGTACTTCCAATTGCTGGAAGGCAGCGTGGGGAGTTTCTTCCCGGTTCCAGCAGCTCCGCTGACAATATTACAAATGCATGGGGAAATCCTTGAGGTTGCCAGTTCGCTCTCCACTTGGTATCACACATTGAGCAATATGTCAACCATACAGGTCTGTAGCTAAAGTGATATACCAATATACCAGTGATATACCTGACACCAGTGTCAGGCAAAGCAGACGATGTCTAAAAACTAAGGGTCTGACCTTTGTGTAGGGCATTGAAAGTAGCAACATTACATAACTAGAGGGATTTTCATTATGCAGAAAATGCAGAGCTGGGTTCTCGGGCAGGTACATGTACCAATCTGACGAGGGTGGTGTTTCCCAGGCAGGGTTGCCCGCTAAGGTGCACATGTCCCCTGTTCATTCAAGAGCAGGACTCAAGTCTATGTGGACACACTGTCATTCTCCCTGATACTGCTGGTTTCTGTTGATTTAGGATTTGTTGCCCTCATAGAAATCAGTATCAGACTTGACTGGAACAACTTAAAGAAAGAAAGGAAAGCATATAGCTCGCCCTCATCCCTGGGACTAGCTAAACTCAGAACACCCACGTTATTATCTTTACCTGTTGTTTTACAGGAGTGTTGCACCATCCTTTTTCACAAGCCGGAGGCTGCAGATGTCAGGCGCCCAGCTCTGACTGTTAACACGCTGAGTTAAGGGCAAGGGCATCTTGCTAAGGGCAAGACGTTGGCCCAGAGACGGTATTTCACCAACCAAGCAAGCAGAGAGTGATTGCAGCTTAATCTTGGCTGATGTGGGGTAGGTAACTGATGCAGGCACATAGCAAACACTGCCATGCTGAACTGAAAGGAAAATGTTAGTGGCATACCCACCATTTACCTAAACTGAACCACCAAAGATGAGAAAGATGAGACACAGCCTCATTTTTAAATGTTGCTTTAGCTCGAATCGCATTAGCATCTCCATCTGCCTAGTCTCTGCCTAACGGTTTCAGCTTGACAGATCCAATGACTCACATTCTCCAAGGCAGCTCTCCCATTTGCTTCTCCAGGAAAAAGACCACATGTTGAGAGCACAGAAACCCCTTTCTTCAGGGTACTCTTATTCAGCGTACGTTTGAATAATAAACCAAACAGGAGAGGCAAGTGTTTCAGAAGGATCTTTTGAGCTATATTTAGGCTGTCCAAACCCAGCAGGAGATCAGCCATTTCTGTCTCACAGCCAGCTAGAGAAGTGCTTCTGTTGGGATTTTTTTAGTGCAATAATGCTTTTTAGTATTGACGTTCTAACATTTACATTTATATGTACTGAGTAAATGTACACATACACACACACACACACACAGAGATTTATATATATCAACTGTATACCTACAAATTCTATATATGCATGTAAATATGTGTCTATTGCATAGAAATGTTCATCTTCTCTACTTTGCTTTGTAAATAAACTATACCTAGTCATTTCTTTTCTCTTCATTTCCCATTACTGTGCGTTAGGCCCAACCCAGCAATGTTACGCGTCTTTCTGACTCCACTGGGATTTTCTGGTGCTCGACATGCTGGTGAGGATGCTCTGTTCCCTGCAGAGTCAGGTGTGCTGCGTGATACTGACAGTGCGTCAGCCCCCGATCGTGGGAGCCCTTTTCTGCACGGTGCTTCCTATGACTCCGTGGCACCGAAAGACGGGACAGAACTTGTCTCTGTGCTGGGGATGCGGTTAGTGCAGCTGACAGCTATTTTGCACATCCTTTGTATCTCCAGAGCTGGCTCCCAAAGCCAGCGTTGGACCCCGAGGCAAGCAAAGCAGAGTTGAAGCTCCGCTGGCTTGTCCCTGGTTGCCAGCCCCCGGGTTATCCGCCAGTTAAAAGCACAGCAGGGGTAGCGCTCGCAGGCTCTGTGTCTGTAAGGGAGCGATGCTGCGCTGAGGGTATTTCGTCTCCAGCTTTAAGCAAGCTGCTCATTGCCCTTTCAGGCTTGCATCAAAAGGAGCACTAATGGAAAGCTAAGCCTGAGAGCATGAGCCCAGGCTCCTAAAGCCACTGACTCTGTGAAAACAGAAGACAGCCTTAAACACACCTGACCTGCGTAGGGGAAAATTCTTCCCTTCGTACCACAGCCACAGAAGAATATTAATAGGAGTAGTGAAAACCCAGCTTTAACCTTTCAGTCAGAGGGTTCAAGAAGCTCTAGAAGAGCTCATCATCGTTGTCCCCAGCATCTGGATACAGACACTGAAGCACAGGAAAGTGAAACCATTTGTCCCAAAGCTACTTGGGCTGTGTCTAAACTATCTAATCTAAAGCTGAGAACATGCCATAGGGAGGGCACTGCCCTACCTGCCAGTGTAAGCAAGTGAGGATGGGTTTGGGTGCTGCAGGAAAGCTCTCTGAATTCTTCTCCTAGCAGAAAACACTTTTTTTTTGTTCTACCAGAAACATTGTGGAACAAATGGATCAAGGAATGTTTTGCTTTAAAGAAACAATGGGGTTTCCCATTAAAATAATTTCTGCTAAAATACAAGCCACAGAGCACACTGGGAGTTTTAAACAGGACAATTATTTTTCAGATACCTTCCAATATTTTCTGGCTTTTAATGAGGAATATTCTACTCTGTCTGTAAAAGGCCAGTGACTAATGGGAAAACATTCTACATACATTATTTACAAGCAACAAATTTTCGGCTTTTGCGCTTCTCTGAACAGTTTTAAAGCATTTCTTAGCTGCTTTGCAACATTGTACAAACAGAAAAAATTATGAATGACTCTGCCACACCAATGAGGATCTCAGGGCTCAGCAGGTCAGATTCAAGGCAACGCTAGCCTGCCAATCCTGTTGTCCTCTGTGGTTATAATGCTTCTGACCTAATGCTTTACTGACTTGCTGTTTGTCCACAGAATTAATTTGCCCAGAGTCAGAGCCAGCTTAAGCTGAAAGAAGAAGTTTTGGGGCCTCCTGCTGGGCTCGAAAGCAAAGAAGTTGACTGACTCTTTTGGCTACCTAGAAATAATTTGGTTTTATAATCTCAGGGCTCATAGCATTCACCCGTCTAGCTTTCCAAAAACACATCCAGGGAGTGCACAGAATGCAATAAATCCCTGGAAGAGGAATGCATGATTCACAAGCAAAATCTGATGTCTTGCACGAAATGAGACAGAAAACCACCCGTACCCTCCACTGCAGATGCCTGCCTGTAAAGAAAAATCACATGCTTAAAGGATTATACTGGTATTTGCTCTTAGAGCTTTTATACTATGTCAATAAAGCCGTGGCAGTTTACAGCAGTTATTGCTCTGAGATAACAAGCCTGTGCCCAGACCCTGGGGTGCACATTGGTGGGTACATTTTGTGGTGGAAGCAAAGAGCTTTTGAGAGCAGTTCAGAAACTTCTTTTGCAAAGTGATGGATGTGTTTATCCACGCAAACTTGGAAAAAGGATGTGCCAGAATGGGAGCTGAGAAAACTCGGTACTGCTTGTCCTCTATGTACAGTCCTGTGGACTTCACATTGACAGACTTATCCTGCTATTGGAAACACCTAAACAATGTAAAGGAGTGACTAGAAGTATAGAAGAAATTAATAGCCTGGAGAAGAGAAGGCTCTGGGGACACCTTATTGTGGCCTTTCAATACTTGAAGGGAGTTTATAGAAAAGATGGGAATAGACTTCTTAATATGGCCAGGGCTGATGGTTTTAAACTGAAAGAGGGTAGATTCAGGCTAGATATAAGGAAGAAATAGTCCAAAACAACAGAGCTGAGAGCCTGAGGAACCAGGTATCCAAGCAGAGCAAAGGGATGCTTCAGATGACAAGAGTGGCAGAAGAGTCAAAGAAGCTTCTGGGAGAAGCTTTAAATACCGTGAGAATGACTCCAAGGCAGTGGCAGAGAATACTGTAACGCCTGGGAAGAAGACATGGAGTGAGGAGCCACAAAGATGACGGAGGTACTGGAGCACCTCTCCTATGAGGAAAAGCTGAGAGAGCTGGGACAATGTACAAAACCCTCCCGCTAGGCTGGTGGTGGCTGTCAAAGGGAGGACGTCCAACACACCTGCGCTCTCCGCCATCACGCAGACCCCTGACCCCAGGCTCCCTAGCAGCCCGGCTGCTCTGGAAACTCCGCTCAGACCACGCGAAGTCAAGGGACTCCCTGTTGTGGAAAGAGAGCGTCGACCTAGGAAAAGCCAGCGGTAAAATGTGTATGCAGATACGTATTTTTCCCTCTATATTCCAGGATCTTTGCTGGTCTTAGTCTGTTTAGCTCTTTTTCCCACGCATTTGTCAGGACATCCCACAGCAGCAGTCAAAGTATTTCTCTGCAAGCCTGTCTTTACTTATAAGAGTTGCTGGCTTGGCCTGCCGCTACCTAATTTGCTCTAAATCATCAGTTTCTACTCAAGTGCTGGGGAGGCCTGGTCTCCTGCTGTAAGTCCTTTTGTTTCAACAAAGTCTCATATTAAAGTATCCACGGGATGGGAACCGAGGGCAGATCCAAGAGCAAAGTCTTGGAAAGAGACACTTGGGCATAAAGCAAGATCTATTTTGTTTCCTTATATTCACTTTTACCATCTAAATGCAGGTTTATTTTACACTGAATCTCTGGGAAACACCAGAGGAAATGTGGGCTGGCAAATGAAATGTCCTCTTCAGGCACGCTCCTCTTTTTCCCAGCAGACCAAGCATCTCCTCTGGAGGTTCTGGCCCCGGGCTTTATGGAGTTATAATTAAAGCTTTATGGTTTTATATTGTACTGACTTCCTCAGCAAATACATGTTAAAATAGAAATGTCATTTTCACTGCAAATGCGGATTTTTGCCCTCAGTATTGAAACCAAAATCCATAAAAGATTATCTAATTTCTGCAAGTTTAAAGTTGTATAATTAAATTTTGTAAGTCATGTAGTGAATTAAGACGTGTAAATCGCTAGGTTTTTTTTAAAAAGCTTCTTGTTTGGGCTAACAATAAATTGCAAGATACTCGATGACAGGTTTCGTGTGCAAAATCAAGGCAGGAGACTACTGACGTGATAACTTGCTAATTTATTATATGTTACTACCTAGTGCTTGGGCAGCAGTAACACTTGGGAGCCGCTGGCAGGGCCCAGTAACACAGC
>NW_010532649.1:0-231 GCF_000687285.1 Phaethon lepturus | reverse complement strand
ATGGGGAATTCTATCATGTCATGGTCGCTAAGCCCAAGACGGCCTCTGACCATCACATCTCCCACCAGTCCTTCTCTGTAAATAGCAGGTCAAGCAAGGCACCTCCCCTGGTAGGCTTACTTACCAGCTGTGTCAGGAAGTTATCCTCCATACACTCAAGGAACCTCCTAGACTCTTTCTTCTCCGCTGTGTTATACTTTCAGCAGATGTCCAGTAGGTTGAAGTCCCCTA
>NW_010532648.1:0-15876 GCF_000687285.1 Phaethon lepturus | reverse complement strand
CGCAGAGCGTAGAGGTTCGGCGAGGTCTCCGTGGTGAGTGAGGATGGTTTCAGGTTGCGGGGGGTGGGAGGTTATTTATCGGCCATAGGCCTCGCTGGCCCCTCCGCCGCCTCGCCGGCCAGTTGCAACTATGAGGGCGGAGGTTAGTAGAGCTTTGCTCGGCATCCTCCAGAGCCTTCCACCGCCCAGCAGGGTCATCCTGCTTCATCCTCATCGTTGTTTTCTTCTCTTCTGATGCCCTTCGTCTCTAGCTGGAGGGGAGGTGTGCTTCGTTTCGTCGCTGAAAGACGAGTTGGCCGCTGCAGTCGTTGTCGCTTCCCTTTGCCCCTTAAGAGGTGTTTCTGTGTCCCACTAAATAGACGGGCAGTGCTGCTCAGGGAGGGACTTCTGCAGGCAAATCCCTTTAGTTTCGGTCGGGGGTGGCTTTCACTGACGTTCGTACTTGTAAAACAGCTGGTATTTTTTCAAGAACTTGACACGATGGTTGCTAGCATTAGCCCCGATTTTTCTTTTTTTTTCTTTTTTTCTGATGCTGCTTTGCTGCTTGAATACAAAGCCTGGTCTGTGTGTCTGTAGCGTAGTCCATGTGCTTAGAAACTATTGCTTGGATAGCTACTTTCATATGTGCATGCTTATGTTACGGGTAATAACTTTTTAGAACTAATAACTCATTTTGCATAAGCCTTCTGTAACATTCAAAGGTCAAACCCATTTTAAATAGCTAAAACTACTGTAAGCTGGAATGCTGTGTGCCTACTATGCTAGCAATATTGTTAACCAATGAAGAATTTAATATGTGACTTCTAAAGTCTGTTCTCTAACAGGGAAAAATGTCTAAATATTTGTTTTAGGTGATGCATTCCTTTATGGAACCTGGGCTGGTGATTTTATTTCAGTCACACTGCCAATTAAAAGCTATCAAACTTGCTTCTGACCTTCGCAAAAAGTGTGTGGATGAATCGCTGTATTGATCTAACCCAGTGTCCGTTAAGGGTACTATCACCTCAGCCATCTTACTGATGTTCAGGCAACAACAATATATATTTGATAAGGACAATTTCTTTCTAGTAAAATTGGAGACCTCAATTTATTCTATAATCAGGGCTGGACTCCATTTTTAAGTAGTTCACCAACTGAAGTGCCAATGGAATCCTTCTAAGGAGATGCTTACTATTTTTTGGAAGAATTTCTGAGTAAGAAGCAAAACAAGAATTCAGAAAATGAGACAGCTGAGGTGAAAGGGCAAAGTTGCTTGCTGGTGAGTTTTTTGGGTTTTTTTTTTTTGTTTGTTTGTTTTTTGAGATAAGCTCTGCCACTCTGCTTTAATTTCTTCCTGTAACTGTGGAAAGCTAGAAAGAGTGCTGCAAGGTAGAAATAGGTGACAAGACTCAGGTGGTTAGGTTAGCCTAAATAGCAGGAAAGGAGACTAGTAAGCCTTTCAGAGGTACAAACCTTGATAATGCAGTGTAAGGCCTTCACCTTGGGATATGTCAAAGGAACAGTGTGCTATAGAACTTCTGCATTAGGGTATCCTATACATACATCAAAACTTCAGCTAATACTAGAAAATCTAAGAACTTGTACTAAAAAGTAACAAATTGAAAACTTCAGTTGTCTGTTCTTGCATACTTCTGTGTTATGTCAGTGCCCCAGAATTACATAGAAAAACTGAGTAGCCTTGATTGCCTCAGCAGAGTGAAATACAAACCAAAGTACAGATATATTTTAGTTTTATCAGTGTTACGGTGTTTGTGATGGATGAAAATCTGTTTTAATGTGTTGAGGGTGAAAAAAGTTAACTGTGTTTTCAATTTTGACAAGTTTCTCAAATGCGAAGATCCTGTGTGCAGCTGGTAGTGAGGAAACTAAGCTTGGCTTTGTCTCCATTAATCATGGCAGGACAGGAATGTGAGGAACTTGGAACTGGAAGTGGCTTCCCTCTGGGCACATTGTCACACATATGCTTTCATATTGAAAAGTTGGCATAGCCTACACCTGTGGCTCCTGATCTCTGCACAGCAGTCTTTTTTGGGAATATAGTGAGTGCCCTTACTTGCTTTCTCTTTGCTTTTTTTTACATCAGTGGTGTTCTTTGCAGCGGCCTAAAGAGTAAGATGGATTTCTATGCACTTGGTTATTGAGTATTGAAATTGTGTGCTCTGAGCTCCTATGGGTTTTTTATTGTATTGAGTGTCAGAAGGCTGAAGACCCAGGTAACTCTTCATGAAGTAAAGATGCTAAAAGGAGGACGAGGGCTGCAGTAACTATTCAGGCATGCTCAGTGTCTGCAACTTCTGTTAACTTCATTTGGACACTGGATTATTGTCACTTCTAAGGGAAGTGACCAAAGAAGGTTGAGCTTTACAGAAGGTAGTGCTAAGTAACTGGTGTATTTGTGATATTTTCCAGCTGGGCAGTACAGGTGAACAAAGTAACAGGGAATGGAAATGCCAGGGGAAAGGGTTTCAAGTGCAATTATTCTGCAAAATTGATTAGCAAAAGATAGCTGTAAAATCCAATGCTTAGGAGGATATTATAGAAAATGAGGAGTGGAAAGTATTTATATTATGAGGAAGGGGGGAAAAAAAAACTGTGTGGAGACCTGCTTGGTTTTGAGAAGGGCGATCTTGTATCGGCTGGACCAGTCTGGTTTTGCGGTTCTTGTATCTTTTGTAAGATAGTTGGATTACTTTAGAAAGCGTATGCCAATTATGATTTGTGTTCACTTTGTCAAATTCAGTTAATTGACTTCAAAGTTAGAGCACCATTTTTTTACTGTGAAAGTCCTTATGCAACTGATTAGACTATTTTCATATAATGTTCACAGGAATTACAATTCTGACACTGGTAGCAGAAATAGTCCCTAATGGAAGCAAAATGTTGTATGCACCCCTATTTTCTGTTCAAGTGTACCAGCTCATGTTGATACTGCAAGAAAAGTTCCATTTCCTTGCAGGATATAATAAAAATAATTCCACTTGGTAAGAATTGTTGGAGGTTATTCACTGCAGTGCTCCTTAAGATCATGCCTGGGAGAAAAACTACTTTAACCTTCCATGGTGAGGATATTGGTGGCCCAAATACCTACCAGAGACATTGATTTGAACCGTATGTCTTTGTGCAGTATTAGTGACTTTCTTCTCGTTATCAGAGGTATTAAATGTTTTTACTGTTAGCATGTTTGGAAGGTCCATCTTAAATGGACAAGGCCCACAGTTTTATTAAATGTTAGCATATTTATTTATATAACAGATGTACTTATCGAAGCATTAAATTACTGTCTTATTTCACAGAAAGAAGAATCAATAATGTCAGCACTAAACTGGAAGCCTTTTATCTATGGAGGTTTAGCTTCAATCACTGCAGAATGTGGTAAGCTTTTCCTTTAACTGTTTACATGACTTCCTTTACTCAGATAGTCCCTCTTAAAACAACCTTGGTTCCATGTTATCAGTAGTATATGACACAGTAGTATATGGTGGTCTACAGCCTAAGATTGTTTTTCTTCAATGCTGGTTGAAGAGTTGCTCAGAACTTTGTTACAGTGTCAGAATACTTCTGTCCCTAAACTCACATCCCCTGTGAGTCTTGTTTTTATACAAACTTTGCCTTGTATTCTATTTGGTGTTTGTTCTGTTCCTAGACAGTGGTCGTAAATATACACAGCCTTTGTTTTGCTAGACAAATTAAGTGCTTACTTGTAAAATTTTTCTCTTAGCTTTTTTGAGTAGCTATGTTGCAGTTTAAATTCCCCTTTCTTGAATGTGAGTGGCTGATTAGATTTGAACACTTAAATCCAGTTAGTGTGCAAGATAAAATTGCTATAGTGAGACAGTGCATCTGATGTTTTAGTGTGTAAAGACAAACCTAAAATACTAACATCCTTTTAAAGTCTTATCTGCAATGTATGTACATGAAAAGAAAGGAAACATGGATTTTCATAGTAGCATGGCATAGTCTGACATGTGGTGGGCTTGTGTGTGAAGTCTGTCTTCACACATAAAGTAGATGCAGTATACAATTACACTTAAAACTACTGTTTTGCTTTCCTTTCTTATCTTCTCTTATGAATCTTGTTCAAACTGGTGTTTGAAACCTCCTTTGACTTGACTGAACATGGCAAATCATGCCAAAAGCTTCATGAGGAAGACAAGCAATTCATAAAAGCCTTGCTTGTCTGGTAAACATTGTTAGAACAGGTGTAGTTAATCCTGACTCCTATTAGTGTTTAGGTGAGTATTGAATGTTGAGGCGATCCCGTTTCTAAAGATAAACTCTGGAGGAATATGCTTTCTACACCCTTTCATAAAGGGAGCAGGGAGTGTATGAACTTGACAATAGCAGTGTGCTACAGGAAAGCAGTATGGGTACTGCTGCTTTTTTTAGCTTCTGTGCTAGAATCTGTATAGCTTGTCCTGTGGAACTTACTTATTTGTCTTCAGTGAAATGCTTTTCAAAGGTGTTGGTAGAATACACATGCAAACTCTGTGCTTGATCGTGATTAGATTCCTATTCAGTGTGCCTCTTTACAACCAGGCAATACCATGTTGCCTGAAAACACAGTGAATGCAAAGCGTAAACATAGGGACTAGGTAGGGCCTCTGACAAGCTTTTAGAAGAAACAAGGTGACATAAAATGAACCACTTTAAAATAAATTCTTGGTAAGAGACTTTTTTCCCTGCTTTTTCTTATATCATTTTCTTTGCTGTCTTTGGTTAGGTAAGTACTTGATTAATTTTTCTCTCTGATTTTTTTCTTTAAGGTACTTTCCCCATTGATCTGACTAAAACACGTCTGCAGGTTCAAGGTCAAGTTAATGATGCCAAATATAAAGAGATCCGCTACCGTGGAATGGTGCATGCACTAGTCAGAATATGGAGAGAAGAAGGATTGAAAGCCTTATACTCTGGGTAAAATTAATGGACTTGCAGCAATGGCTTATGAACAGTATATTAATAAGCATAAGCCCATAGTGTGTGAATTCTTGGGTTTCTGATTTACAGGGTGTTTTGTTAGCCTCAGTTAATCTGGAAGTTGAAAGCCCAAGCTTAGATTGCTTCAGTCTTTGCACCCTGCAACAGCATTTCATGTTTAAAAAACCCAAACAAACTTACTTGAAAAAAAAAATAGCTAAGCATAAAGTTATTCTATGCAATGCTGCTGTGGTTGTTCCACCTCTCGGTTAGAAGAAAAATTGAATTAACCTTTGTGTGTAAATGGGCGTGCTTCTTTTCAAAACATGCAAGATGGTGGGGGAAAGATTACTTTTCAGACAAGCTTGCCAGCTATTTTGTAGATAACAAGTTGAGGCATGCTCTAATAGTAATCCTTTCACAGTTCATTCATGTTCTTGCAAGCTTTATTTTAAAAAACAAAAAGAACCGCAAAAACCAAAACAACCATGTTTTGTCTATAGTGAGTTTAAATTGATGATTTAAATGAACACACCTTTCTCTGGTAGATATCTTGTGTTCAGTCTCTCCTTATCTAAAAGGTGTTTGCTAATCAGTCTTTTGCAATTTTGAGCATAAATATTACCACTGTCTATTTTTACAGGATTGCACCTGCAATGCTTCGGCAGGCTTCATATGGAACTATAAAAATAGGCACTTACCAGAGCTTAAAAAGAATGTTTGTTGAGCATCCAGAAGGTGAGTGGGTTTGTTTTTTTTTTTTTTTCCTCATTTAATGGAGGACTGTTTTGCTTGAAGTTGGTTGTTTCCATTTGGTATCTTACTGTAGGGGTTTGAACAAGTCTACTGAGAAGATATTCCCTGTACCAATTACAACAAGTGAGTCAGCAAGGCAACCTTGTCAGAGTAGTTTTTAAGGCTTCTGTAATTGGCACTCTGGTTAAAGGAGGGGTGGCATCATCCTGTCCTGATGTATCTTAAGCTTTGTAAATCTGCAGCTGAACTTTTTCTTTCTTTATGGAATAGATGAAACCCTGATGATAAATGTTCTATGCGGCATTCTTTCGGGAGTAATTTCATCATCTATTGCCAACCCTACAGATGTCTTAAAGGTAATTCTGTGTTATGTAGAATTTGTCCTCAGTTTTTGTCCTTAGTATGGACCTCCTTCTGGTCCATAGTATTTATTTGGAAGTATGCACCCAGAAACTGATGGCTGGGGAGGTAGTTGGATGCATATAACTTTTTTCTGGGGGTGGCGAGGGAAAAATTTAACATGAGTCTTTTCTGTAACTTTCATGTTATAGTGTTTGTGTGAAAGCCACATGGCATATTTCATCTATACTTCTTGGTAACACTGTTATACGAAGATGTTTCTAGAGCTCAAAATAGGTGAAGATCAACTGAGAGGCAAAAGTTTAGTGAGTGCTACTTGTACTGTAGGATTCTGTAATCCTGTAGAGAGGCGTTGCAATCCAGTGTCCCATGGAAATAGTGTCCCAGCATCAGTCATTTAAAGTGAATTGTTGGAATTCTTTTAAGAATTCTTAATTCTTCTTTTTTTTAATACCTCTTTTAAGACTCTGTTAGCTTAATGATAGTCAGTGACCTCTTTTCCAGGTACTTAAAAGGGTTGGTGGTATTTAACTTGGAAAACTTGCATATGATTTACATGGCTGCCTCTAATGAAGAATTCAAGAAAACTCCTTCTGCTCTTCTACTGAAAACTTAATCCTTCATAGTGCTAATGTGGTTATGTAGAGACATTTCAAACGTAAGCTTCTATTTCAAGTGTGGCTTCAATTAGTATTTCCCCAAATCATGTCCGTGTACCGACTTGCTTGTCACTGAACTTGTATTTGGTAGTTACCATGGCAGGTTCCCAAGGACATTCTTAGAAATCCACAGGGCCAAAGACCGTGGTTCTCACTGGCTGAAACCTTAATCTTTTTAACTTTTCATTTTAACATGTTCCTGTGAGAACACTGTAAAGGACATCCTGCAGAACCCATCTGTCAGTCTAATCTAAATGGAGTAGTGTGCAAGCACAGAAATAGAAGTGACTTAATGCAGTTAAGAACTACACCACATACTTGTTCAAAATTAGCAGCTGCATTTGGATAGTTAAGGCACTTTAAAAAGATTGCATCATGGTTATGATAATGTCAGCTGTTAATTTGTATTCAAAGAGAAATTGACTTTACTTAAAAGATTGTAACTTAAAATGTTGATAAAACTGTATTAAACAATTATTGGTTGTATGTTTGAAAAGTATTTATTTTCTAATTTTATCTTTAAATGAATCTCAGATCAGAATGCAAGCCCAAGGTAGTGTGATTCAAGGAGGAATGATGGGCAACTTCATACAGATCTACCAAAAGGAAGGCACTAAAGGATTGTGGAAGGCAAGTTTTTTGAACTATATCCTACACTCAAAGTACACTTTCTTGATCAACTGAATTTCATGTACTCTAGAGTATTCTCAGCCAAAATATGGAGAAATAAGTATGTAGTCTGTCATGACTACTTCACTGCTGATATCTCAGTGCATTTTGACAAAGGGTTACTGCCAGTCTTATGTTCAATGATTAGCCACTTAAAAAAAGAGGAGGCAAATGGAGGCTTAAATTAGGGTGACTGTCTCTAGGACTAGTTCAACAACCCTTTGCAAGACACCTCTCAGTTTGTATGACCTGCTTTGTTTTAAAACATATACTAAAGAACATTTGGAAATGAAGGTATTAATGAATATCCCCTCTAGCTCAGGAATTCTTGTGCTCAGTCTTGTAGGTTGTCTTTTATGCCAATTACAGTGACTGTAATAACTGAAGACAAAGAATGGACAGTTGCTCTAACACAGATGGAAAATCGAAATGTTTTTCTATTAGTGTCCTTTGCTCTGCAGAGCCTTTTGATCTCCATTTTTCTGTTCATCTTCCTTACTTTGTCAGTTTTTCAGTTAGCAGCAAGGGGAGCCAGTATCACCTGGTGGTTGAGGTCTTAGCTGACTGTTGATGTAAGAATTCATATGTTAAGCAGAGAGGGAGTAGCATAAAGGAACTGAAATTACTTTTCAGTGTGGAAAAGTGATTTATCTGTTAACTTGCATCTGCATTTTTGGTGCATGTACATTGAAGATCTGTACTGTTTGCATTCACAATGTTGTTAACACATCCATGGTATGTATTTGTATTAAAAGCTAGGCATTTCTGGTGGTGCACAGAGGTTAATTTTAAACTTCAACTATATCCTTTCTTTTGCCAGGGAGTATCATTGACAGCACAAAGAGCTGCTGTTGTTGTTGGAGTGGAACTGCCAGTATATGACCTTACCAAGAAGCATATAATTATGTCTGGATTTATGGGAGATACAGTATATACTCACTTCCTGTAAGTTTGTATGACTAACTGTTTGCATAGCTCATTGGTGAGGTCTCATTACAGGGGATGAATCTTCTGATTTTTCTGCCATCAGTCTGGATGTAAATATACTTCTGATGTGTTTATACTATTTAATGCAATAGCATTTCAAATGGTAGCGCATAGCATGGAAGCTAATTTTCCTTAGGGTTTGGATTTGATTTTCTTTTGAATATGGATTTTTTTTTTGTGGATGATCTGAATCCTTCAGCTTCACAAACTGAGATTAGAGGAAAGTTCCAATCAAATGTTTGCTATTCGCAGAAGCACAAACATCTGTTCAGGTGTACAGAAACCGTACATAAGGGCTGTATATCAAATCTTGAAAATGATGCTTTATAGTAAATGAAAAGTAATTTTTCACATCTATTAGATGATGTAATTTTTAACTAAAACCATTAAGCACTCGTCATTACTCATATTTTCTGGGGAGAGGGAATTCTGGGGCATCTTGAAATGTGGTAGGTTGATTTTCATTACACCTCTCTTTTATTAGCGCAAGTTTTACTTGCGGGTTAGCTGGAGCCCTTGCATCCAACCCAATTGATGTTGTGAGAACACGCATGATGAATCAGAGAAGCCAACAATGTGGGGGACACTCAAACTACAAGGGCACTTTGGATTGCTTGTTACAGGTAAGTAGCTCATGTATCAACATGAGTAGAAACTTCTGCCATCAAGCAACGATTTTGGTGTAGAACTCAAATTGTTCTAAGTTTCCCTAGAAATTAATCCAGTTAACTTAGATAAGCTTTTTGCCCTAATGCTCAAAAGGACTACAATGCCAATAATGCACTTGGTGTGAAAAGGATCTACTGTCTTGACAGAAATGCAGGAAAAATGTTAGTATGTAGTGCAAGCAGTTCCTTTGAGTGCTTGGATGAGGAGACCAAGTCTTTCAGCAGCACTGGCACCTACTTAACTGCATACAATGTTAGGATATTGATAGGAAATGATCATTTCATAGGTCAGTTCTTGAAAAGCAACATCTTCTGAGGCAGATGGTTTTCTGATGCTTACTGCATAACAGAGAGCCTAGTACAGCCAGATGCAATGTCAGTCCCTGATTTTTATTATCTTGGCTTGGTTTCTTAAATCCCCAAATTGGGTATGAGGTGAGAGCATGATGGCCTTTTATATGGAGAAGAGTGGATAGGAAACTATTAGTGTCCCAGCTGGTGACTGAACAGTCCAGTTTGCATAACAGTCCAAGCCACACTGTCCAGTGCAATTTTGTGAAGTCCATAAAGCAAACAAAAATTTCAAAGGAGTGCCTAACATGAGCTGCAGGTTTACATGCGGTGCTCTGCAAGGGTGGGGTTTTTTTTGTGGTGGTGGGCGAAGTCCAGGAATGCAATTTGGATGAATCTGGGTTGGGTAGTGAATGACATAAACTGCATCTTTACCTTCCAGGTAATACTGCAGGCATCTGTAATGTTGGCTTTATCTAGTGAAATGTTTCCTTGTTCCACAGAATCATAGACTCTTTTGGTTGAAAGGGACCTTTAAAGGTCCCTTAGTCCAATCCCCCTGCAATGAGTAGGGAGATTTTCAACTAGATCAGGTTGCTCAGGGCCCTGTCCAACCTGACCTTGAGTCCTTCCAGGGATGGGGCATCTACCACCTCTCTGGGCAACCTGTGCCAGTGTTTCACCACCCTCACTGTCAAAAATGTCTTCCTTATACCTAGTCTAAATCTGCCCTCTTTTAGTTTAGAACCATTACTCCTTGTCCTATTGCAACAGGCCCTGATAAAAAGTCTGTCCCCATCTTCCTTATAAGCCCCCTGTAAGTACTGGAAGGCTGCAGTAAGGTCTCCCCGGAGCCTTCTCTTCTCCAGGCTGAACAACCCCAACTCTCTCAGCCTATCCTCACAGCAGAGGTGTTCCATCCCTTGGATCATTTTTGTCCCTGTCTGGACCCTCTCCAACAGGTCCATGTCTTTCCTGTGCTGAGGGCTCCAGAGCTCATACAATACCTTTAAACCAAAGTTACAGCATTAAGCCATCCCCTTGTCTGAAACAGCATCTTAGCTAACAAGGTTCTGTTTGGATTTCTCACTAATAAAGAATTACATAAGTGTGTTCTTGCTGTGGTTGTTTTTTTTTTCCAGACATGGAAGAATGAAGGCTTTCTTGCTCTATATAAAGGATTTTGGCCAAACTGGTTAAGACTTGGTCCTTGGAATATCATTGTATCCTTTTCAAAAGTGTGCAAAACTATTAAGCTAGCCATACAACAGCAAGTATCGACAGTTTCACAGAATACTCAGTGTGGAAGGTGTCATGTCAGTACAAATATTCCCTTTTTATGAACGGAAAACAGTGTAGTTGACCATTTTCTTAGTCAGCTGCTGCTGGTTAGATTGAATTTGTGATTCACACAGAGTGAATATTAGAATGTGATCTTGCAAAAGTTCTGTTCCTCCAATTTCATAGCTGGCTATTTTCTTAGTTTGAAGCCTAGTTTTAAATAAAATTGACCAGATGAGTTAATGGGGGCTATTTCCAACGGTTTCCCCAGTTCTGGCAGTTAGCCATGAAATTTGTTTATCTTAGTCTCACAACTTTGTTTTTGTTTCAAGAGCCAGCTCGTCAGAGCCCTGGGAAGTGGGTTGGTAGTAACGTTTTTTACCATGAGCAAAACCTACTTTAGCCCATCAAAGCTGAGTGAGTAAAGATTGAAAGGGCTTTCACAGTATCGTCTTGCCTCCTCAGTCCTGTGTTTAAGATCCTGAGGAACAGGGATGGGAAAGTAAGTGGCATCACTAGCCTTAAAGCAAGTTTCACTGTTCTGCCTAGTACTGCATAACAAAATGGCCAACCAGCAGCATTGCATAGGATGAGTGGGACAAAGTTTCACACAGATGCAGCTGGCCTTTAGTAGTGATGTGACCATTTTGCACTATGGGAACAGGAAACAGTTTTCCTTAATCAGCTCTTCCAGTTCTTTCTGACATACGAACAGCTGAAGAAGTTAGACTTCTGACATGCTGAACTGTATACTGAATTCTGTTAATGTACTGTTTGAGTTTAGACCAGCTTGTAAGCTGTCTTGAGTATTTGCTCTTTATTGTCTGAGATGCTGGCCAAAGGAAGAGGTCACTAAAGACTCTTGTGAAATGAGAACAACCTGGAAGTGATTTCAAGGCAAGCTGGCTCCTGTAACAATGGCTTCCTCTCATGATTCAGTGGATGATGTGCACTATGTTCTAGACTGAACCAAAGGTGGTGGAATACCTTCTGTCAACTGTTTTAAGTGTTCTTGGATGTGAAGATCTGTAATGCAACTTTATGCTGTTGAGACTCAGATGCATAGGGGTTTTATAAGAGGAAAAAAATGATCTTTCTGTAAAGGAAGATGGGTAGTACCAAGGAACTGGACTCTTCCTCTTTTCCGAAGTGTATACAACTTGACCGTAATACTTAATACTTTCTAATTAACTGGAATTGTCACAAGAAACCTTTGCAGGCTTTCAGTTCAGCAAAACACCTGCTGCAATATGAAAGCTGCTTCTGGTTTTAAGAGCTTTCCTGTGTTCCAGGTCCTGAGATGTCTGTGTAACTTGCTGGGAGTAATCTGGCATTATTTCAAAGTGTAGTTGCCTCAGTTGTCAGTTTTGCGTAGCTTGAGGAGTTTTTCCAGTCATTCTTGATTATTCAGCATAAGTGATTCTTCAACATATTTGTATGTAAATTGCAATTAGGAATTAAGTTCAAATGAGTCTGTGGTCATCTGCCTGTCTTGCAGAGAAACTTTCCATGCTTCTTCCGTTGTTGTGAAGAACTACTTGTAATGGTTACCGGCCGTTACGTATCATCTGAAAGATGCAAATTTCATGCTGAGCAGTTCAGCCTGTGTCATGTAGGTGCCTATGTGAAAAGAACCAAACCCCTCCAAAGGTAAGTCTACTATAAAGACTGCATTCCTTCTTTAGAAAGATACCCAAACCCGGAAATACTGAGTACTTTCATACAGCAAACAGGCCCAAGTTGCTGTTACATGCAAGTAAACACTGTGTGTAGAACTCAACCACAGCTTCCTTAAAGCCTTACCTTTTTGCTTAAATGTATATCAAAACTTCAGGGTCATTAACAACTAAACTGTTATGTCAAGGTTCTTAAAAATGCTGCTGTTGAATTCCAAGGAAGGAAACATGTGAGATGCGAGTTGTACAGTTGGTCCTTCTGTGTTTCACAGAGTGTAGCAAAGCAGGATGCATAATTTTGCATTTTTGTGGCATTGTGTTAATCTCTTAAACATAATCATACATTCCACTTAAATTTCATTGATTTCAGAATTACTATAATCACTCAAAATTACTAATTTTGAATTCACAATGCACAAGGCACTTTGTTTCCTAAGGTACAATGTTTTTCCATGTACATGGGTATGCTTATGTGCAGTGTTTTTTTCCTTACAGGAAAAAAATCTATGCTTTAATAGAAATATTTGTAAATATTTTTGTACACCATGTAAACTAAGTGTATGTTTTTCATTTTTAAGCTTATTAAAAGTTTTAAAATCATTATGGAAGGACTCTGAACTGCTTTCAGTTTCTAAGTTTCAAATGGGGGTGGGGATGGGTGGGTTTTCAAATACTTCAAGGGGATTAATGAAGGAAGGGTGTTGCTGGCTTTGAAGTGTATGATGTTGTTGGTTACTTAACTACAGCAACTTTAGTCTGCCTTGGCTAAAATCTTATGCTCTTGTAACTTATGGGCTGAATAACATGTATTAACTGTATGTTCTCACTGTTCTTTGGCATATCTTTAACTGCAAAACCATTTCCCACTCTGTTAACAAAACTGCTTGGTCTGGAACAGATGAGTCAGCTCAATTGTGTGTAGCAGCAAAATGTGTTGATTACACTTCTAGCCAGAGTGGGTTTCTGGAGTTTGTGTGTGGTAGCGCAAGTCTGACAGATGCAGCTCTGAGGGGATGAAGAATCTACCAGCTGAGAGTAACAGGATGGGCAGTGAGCTGCACCAGTTACTCTGGCGAAGCTGGAGCGGGACAGATGCACAAGACACACTTGACATTAACAGCTAAGCACTAAAGGCATCAAAACAGTGAAATGGGAGTTCAGGTGACTGCTGCAGTGAATAGTTCAAGCCATTTTCAAGCTCTTCAATTCAGACATGCCTTAGTTAGGACTTGGTTTCATGTGTAATGACAAAAGATTTAAGTTTACAAAAACTAACAGACTGAAGATGATGAAGGATGCTTTATAGAATCATAGAATAGTTTGGGTTGGAAGGGACCTGTAAAGGTCATCTAGTCCAACCCCCCTGCAGTGAGCAGGGACATCTTCAACTAGATCAGGTTGCTCCGAGGCACATCCACCCTGACCTTCAATGTTGCCAGGGATGGGGCATCTACCATCTCTTGGGGCAGCCTGTGCTAGGGGTTCACCACCTTCCTTGTCAAAAATTTCTTCCTTATATCTAGTCTACACCTACCCTCTTTTAGTTTAAAACCATTACCACTTGTCCTATCGCAATGGGCCCACCTTTCTTACAAGCCCCCTGTAAGTACTGCAAGAATGCAATAAGGTCTCCCCAGAGTCTTCTCTTGAGGCTGAACAACCCCAACGCTGTCAGCCTGTCCTCACAGGAGAATGTTTCACCCCTCTGAGCATTTTTGTGGTCCTCCTCTGGACCTGGTCCAACAGGTCCGTGTCTTTCCTGTGCTGAGGGCTCCAGAGCTGGATGCAGGACTCCAGGTGGGGTCTCCCCAGAGCAGAGGGGCAGAATCACCTCCCTCGACCTGCTGGCCACGCTTCTTCGGATGCAGGCCAGGATGTGGTTGGCCTTCTGGGCTGAGAATGTACATTGCCAGCTCATGTCCAGCTTTTCACCCACCAGTACCCCCAAGTCCTTTTTGGCAGGGCTGCTCTCAATGCCTTCATTCCCCAGCCTGTACTGATACCAGGGGTTGCCCTGACCCAGGGCAGGACCCTGCACTTGGCTTTGTTGAACCTTATGAGGTTGGGTCCATTCCTTGAGCTTGTCCAGGTCCCTCTGGAGGGCATCCTGTCCCTCAGGTGTGTTAACTGCACCACTCAGCTTAGTGTCATTTGCAAACTTGCTAAGGGGGCACTCAATCCCACTGTCTGTGTCATTGATGAAGATATTAGAGGCCTGTATTGGGACCAGTACTCTGAGGGATACCGCTCGTCACCAAACTCCATCTGGACATTGAGCCATTGACCACAACCCTCTGCATACGACCATCCAACCAATTCCTCATCCACCCAAGAGTCATCAAATCCATCTCTCTCTAAATTGGAGAGAAGGATGTTGCGGGGAACCGTGTCCAAGGCCTTACAGAAGTCCAGATAAATGACATCAGTAGCTCTTCCTTTGCCCACTGATGTGGTCACTCCATCACAGAAGGCCACTAGGTTGGTCAGGCAGGACTTGCCCTTGGTGAAGCCATGTTGGCTGTCTTGTATCACCTCCCTGCCCTCCATGTGCCTTAGCACAGCTTCTAGGAGGATCTGCTCCATGATCTTCTCAGGCACAGAGGTGAGGCTGACAGGTTGGTAGTTCCCAGGGTCCTCCTTGCTACCCTTTTTAAAAATGGGTGCCATGTCTCCCTTTTTCCAGTCTCCAGGGACCTCCCCTGACTGCCAGGACTTTTCAAATATCATGGAGAGTGTCTTGGCAACGACATCAGCCAATTCCCTCAGGACTCTGGGATGCATCTCATGAGGTCCCATAGAATTGTGCATGTTTAGGTTCCTCAGGTAGTCACAAACCTGATCTTCTCCTACAGTGGGAGGGACTTTGCTCCTCCAGTCCCTGCCTTGCAGTCCATCCCCTCGAGAGGTGTGGGAAGAGACGCTGCCAGTGAAAACTGAGGCAAAGAAGTTGAGTACCTCAGCCCTCTCCTTATCCAACTTTTCCCAAGTAAAGAATGAATTCTGCAGCAGGTTCTGAGGCATGACGGAGAAAGCAGCTCTGGCTAATGAGTGATGCTGCAGAAAAATGTAAAACTAGTAAAGAGGATGTGTATGCTGTCAAAATGGAGGGCTGGCTTCCTTCCACCTGCTTCTCTATACTGTCCTGACCCTTGAGGGAGTGCCACAGCATTGGCGTGTGGGCCAAGGAAGGATAGCTCCCTGCCCTGGCCTGCTTCAGGGGTGGGCAAGTGCCAGAGCTCACAAAAGGGGAGCACAGAGACAAGGCAGGAGATAACAGTCCCCTCACGCCGGCTGGCAGTGGCTGGACACCACCGTCAAGGCAGATCTGACAGTGTTCCTGTACTTCGCTTACCCATTTCAAGAGGACTTCAGTTGTCATGTTAGATTAAGCTAGATGACAAAGCGCTGCTGCAAATGCAAGCCTTGGTTATTAAGACAAATGTTTTGATACGGTTCAGTTTGGGATGGAGAACCGCTGCCCACGAGAAGCGCATCTGGCTGTGGTGGGAGGGTGGCCCGGGGTGAGGTGCCGTCACCAGGGTCGTCCTGCGGGCTCTTTGCCTCCGCCGCCTGGGGAAAGAAGGCTCCAGGGAACGGAGGGGACGCGTCAGCTGC
>NW_010532647.1:0-5739 GCF_000687285.1 Phaethon lepturus | reverse complement strand
ATCCCCATCTTCCAGCTCAGGGGGCTGAATGGATACCTGGATACCTGAGGCAAAGAAGGCATTAAGTACCTCAACCTTGTCCTCGTCCTTGGTGACGATGCCATATCCAGTAAGGGATGGAGATTCTCCTTGCCTCTCTTTTTGTTGTTAATATATTTGTAAAAACGTTTTTTTTTGTCCCTTACACCCATGGCCAGACTGAGTTCTTGGCTTGGCTTTTGCCTTTCTAATTTTCTCTCTGCATGGCCTACCGAGATCCCTGTACTTTTCTTGAGTTGCCCTCTCCTTCTTCCAGAGGTGATAAACTCTCCTCTTTTCCCTGAGTCCCAGCAAAATCTCCCTGTTCAGCCAGGCCGGTCGCCTTCCCCGCCAGCTCTTCTTACGGCACATGGGGACCGCCTGCTCCTGCGCCTTTAAGATTTCCTTCTTGAAGACTGTCCAGCCTTCCTGGAACCTTTTGCCCTTCAGGACTGTCTCCCAAGAGACTCTCTCAACCAGTGACCTGAACAGGCCAAAGTCTGCCCTCCGGAAGTCCATGATTGCAGTTTTGCTGACCCCCCTCCTTACTTCACTCACAACTGAGAATTCTATCATGTCGTGGTCGCTAAGCCCAGGACGGCCTCTGACCACCACATCTCTCACCAGTCCTGCTCTGTTTGTAAAGAACAGGTCAAGTGGAGCACCTCACCTGGTAGGCTCACTTAGCAGCTACATCAGGAAGTTATCTTCCACACATTCCAGGAACCTCCTATACTGTTTCCTCTCTGCTGTGTTGTACTCCCAGCAGATGTCTGGTAAGTTGAAGTCCCCCACAAGAACAAGGGCCAGCGATTGCAAGACTTCTGCCAGTTGCTTGTATAATTCTTCATCTGCCTCTTCGTCCTGGTTGGGACATCAAACTGCATAATCTCTTTTAGCTTAAGGGGCTCAGACTTCTTGTAAGCCCACCTTTAGCCACTTTAGCCCATCACCAGGACTAAATTACTTTGTTACTTGAAAACCCCAGCAGAAGAGCTCTTGCTACCTGACCCTTGCCACATACACAGACACAAAAGGATTGCTCAGGTAAGAATGATTTGAGTAAATAGAAATTACAAAAATGACAGGTCATTCAGCTGATGTGCTCATAGGCTACCATATGTGTTACTTGGAATAGCGATACGGGTTTTAACATGATCACTTGGAATATTTCCCTATTATAATTTGCTACAGTGATGAAATAACATTAATGTGATAAGGCAAATGTCAATTTAAAGTTAACAGAGACAATACTCTCCTAGACAGTGTAGTTTATGTTGCAGAACCAGGCTTTATCTGTGCTTCTTTATAAGGAAACAGGCAAAATATACCCTGTAATATCTGCTGCTCTGTTTGCAGAATCCCTTGATACAAAGAGCTCCTTTAAAAGGATGTGTTGTAATGTTGATTTCTGTGGTTCTCAGCAGGATTTAGGGCTTTGAACACTGAAAACTCTAGAGGGGAGTTTTACTTTTCCAGTATCATCTTTTGATGAGCTGGTTGGCTGGCTTCTTTAAAAAAAAAAAAAAAAGGAATGACACTTAAAACACAAGCTTTAGAAAAATGTAAACCCTAAAACGTAAACCAAACAAGTGCTTCAATAGAGTAACGCAGACATATGTTCAAAGAGAACATTATAATGCTCTGGTTTGCTTCAAGCTCAGTGTTCTTCCTTTCTCACCCTTGCAGCTATATAAAGTGGCAAATAGGGAAAAAAGGTCAATACTGGCGGTTTTCCAACTCAGTTTCTTAAAAGCTGTTCTCAGTGACAGATTGGCAGCTCCTGTGTGCATTTCCTCAAGAGCATAGAAATGCCTTTTCTCTGAGTTTGGCTGGCAGGTACCGCAGATCCCATTCTGGCAGAAGGTATCAGACGCAGTGGTGGTTCTGCCAGAGGGCACCTGCGAGTCCTGGGACCAGGAGTGGGTCTCAGCAGCCAGCTCTGCACGTGCCTTTCAACACCTGTGGGCCTGGGGCTGGGCACCAGCCACCCCACGCATGGGTACAAAGCTGAGAAGTGCAGAGGAGCCTCTCAGGCTGGGGGTGAAGCCTGAGAAGCACAGCATGGAGACCAACCATCCTGTCCAAGTTGTTGGCGCTCTGGGGTGAAGCATGAGCCGAGCTTGGGGCTGTGGCAGTTTGCCTGTTCAGCGGGGCTGGATAAGGCTGCAATGGAGAAGACGCTGGCCAACAACTGTTTGTATTGTCAGGGGGGGAGAAGTGTTGGATGGTCAATGCTTGCCACGCAGTCCTCTTGGCCCTGTTTGTACATCTCCATGGTTCATTGATATGTCAGCCTCTCCCTAGTCATCTGAGATAGCAGTCTTATTGCTATGCTGAGCTTTCATCCCACTGCTTTTCCTCTTGCTCCAAACATGCTTTCTATGGGCAGGGTGCTGCTCCTGGTCAGACAAGGTCCAGCTGCCATTACGGTCTGCTGAGTTTACAAATGCCTCGTATTTAATTTGCCTGCTATTGTCTCTCAGGTATTGACATATATTTTTTTTTTTCTTTCTGAATCACGGAAGAGGGGATGAAGTAAACCTTGTACTGCAATGACTGGGGCATGGACTGTGGGTGGGGAGGCCGAGTTTGGACAAACATTTTATCTTCTGTCATTTTGGCAGAAGGCAAAGTTGAATTTTCCAAATTCACAGCATTGTAGTTTCGTATGACCAAACACAATGCTATAATTTCAACAGACACCTGAGTCCCCTGTGGAGCATCCCCAGCACCGTGTCATCCATCAGGGGTGAGGATGAGCTGGGTCACTCTCTGAGACTGTCCAAGGCTGTCAGCCAGGACCTCAAGCGATGTGCAGGGGAGGCCACAGATCATGGCTCCCCACAGAAGCCTGAGGATCACTCCTGAGCAGCACTAGGGTTTATTGCCCTCCTGATGGTAGTCTTGCTGGTGGCCTTGGGCATGTTCTTCATCTGGCACTGCTCCACCATGCTGAGCACTGGGGCATTAAGCTCTGGCTTTTGGCCCCGTGTGCAAGGACAGAGGTCATGGCTGGGACCTAGAGCATCCATTGGGCCAGGGAGGGGCTGAGGGACCTTGGGCCATGAGGCTATCTATGGGACTTAAGACACATCAAGGTTATCTGGGTACTTGTGTAGAAGGACCACAGAGGGCATGGTAGGGACCTCATGATCCTGGGGACAGCCAGAGCTGGAGGAGGGTGAGAGAGAGAAAGCCCCCAGGTCCCTGGAGGCATGAGCATATTTGTAGGGCTGAGACACCCCGAGGTTCACCGGGGCACAGAGGGATATGCATATGGGGTGGGGGAATATCAGTGGGATAAGGATCTCTGGGGCCACAGGAGGATCCGTGGGGCAGAGACACCAGTAGGATCACTGGGGAACCCAAGGGACTGTGGGAGGGGGTGGGATCCATGGGGCCAATGCACCCCAGGATCCTTGGGTCAGGGGGAGACCCATGGGGCTGAGGCACCCCCACACGACACCTGTGCTGGGGAAGCCAAGGGCTGCCCCACAGCATGGCAGGGCAGCCACACACCCTTGGGGGGGGCTTACACCCCTGCGGGTCCTGGTTTTTGTTCTTGCCGAGGAATTCCCTCGTCCACCCTGCGACAGGAAACAAGCAGCGCACCGCTGCCTCTTGACCATTTCTCTCACTTTCCACTCATTTCTGAGAAACGGCAGCCAGCAGATCTGTGCAAGTGTAAGAAGCAGTGACAGCCCACCCAGTGGGGAGGTGCACCCGAGGCACCCACAGCACAGGTCAGGGGCTGGGGCAGGGTCCTGCCCTGGGGTCTTGCTCAGGCCTTCGCAGACTTTAAACCCAAGGGAAGCGGGAGGATTTGGGGAGATGTTTCTGGGGGTGCTTTCCCTCCACAAGGATTCCATGGAGCCCTGCATCCCTCCCAGGGCTTCACCTGCTCTCTCCCACCCAGCTTGGCCACGGGGCTTGCCATGCAGAACCTCAGCTGCCCCCGAGCTGCCACCTCTGGTCTGCAGACTGCCCAGGCATCCAGCAGGGCTGAGGGAACTTCCCTGTCTGGGTAAGGGCAAGGGGAAACCATCCCTGCCTCAGTTTCCCCTGTCCCAATTCATGACCAGGCCAGACAGAACAGAGCGCCTGGTCTCCCCGTGCACCTGAAGCAGTGGCAGAAAGGTTTACAGGGCTGTTCAAAATATGCTGCTCTTGCCCCTTCCTGCATCACAGGAAAAATACTTGGTGGGAAAAGAGAAAAATTAATTGTCTTTTGAATTATCATAGAATCTTAGAATAGTTTGGGTTGGAAGGGACCTTTAAAGGTCATCTAGTCCAACCCCCCTCAGTGAGCAGGGACATCTTCACCTAGAGCAGGTTGCTCAGAGCCCCGGCCAACCTGACCTGGAATGTTTCCAGCAATGGGGCATCTACCACCTCTTTGGGCAACCTGCGTCAGTGTTTCAGTACCCTCATTGTCAAAATTGTCTTTCCTGTATCTAGTCTAAATCGACCCTCTTTTAGTTTAAAACCTTTATTCCTTATTGCAACAAGCCCTGCTAAAAAGTCAGTCCACATCTTTCTTATATTTTAAGTATTGAAAGGCTGCAAGAAGGTCTTCCCGGAGCCTTCTCTTCTGCAGTCTCAACAACTCCAACTCTCTCAGCCTGTCCTCAGAGGAGAGGTGTTCCATCCCTCTGAGCATATTTGTGGCCTCCTCTGGACCCACTCCAACAGGTCCCTGTTCTTTCCTGTGTTGAGGGCTCCAGAGCGGGGTGCAGGACTCCAGGTGGGGACCAGAGCAGAGATGAGGAGCAGAATCATCTCCCTCAACCTGCTGGCCACGCTGCTTTGGATGCAGCCCAGGAGATGGTTGGCCTTCTGGGCTGCGAGTACACGTTGCCGACTCGTGTCCATCTTTTCATCCAGCAGTACCCCCAAGTCCTTCTCGGCAGGGCTACTCTCAATCCCTTCATCCCCCAGCCTGTATAGATAATGGGCATTGCCCCAACCCAGGTGCAGGACCCTGCCCTGGGCTTTGTTGAACCTCAGGAGGTTCACATGGGCCCATTCCTTGAGCTTGTCCAGGCCCCTTTAGATTGCATCCCATCCCTCAGGTGTGTCAACCACAGCACTCAGCTTAGTTTAGTGTTTTTAGTTTTTGTTTTTCTGTTGCTATTTATGTTGGTTACAGAATAACCTTCAAGGTCACAGGCCAGTTACAAAATCCACTTATATTTCAGAAAAACCTGGAAGAAATTTCTTTCATATTCTTCTCAATAATAAACTTCATCCGTGTGTCTCAGAGTGTTTTTGACTGTGGCAGTGATCATATCAAAATGGCTCTGGGTTGATACTGCTGCTTTTAGATCAAGCGACGCAGCCTTTTTCCAAATTCAAGCATGTATTTTTCAGTGGCAGTGGTTATGTTTCCAGTAGCTCTTCTCTCTCTCCATGTGATTTTCTCCAAAATCCGTTATATCTGAGATCTGGGCATGGGATATTTTTTTCATTTGTTTCTTTCCCCAGATTCCTCTGCTTCAGCTGTATAGAAACAATGCTGAAAGTCAGAAGGGAAAAATATGAGCAATTGGAAGAGCAGAAGAAACACGGATGCTCATTTCTGTGTCTATGCAGCAGCATAGAGGATCTGATAAGAGGTCCCATCCCATTCTATTTGAGAGGATGGGATTGCCTATGTGGTTCTTCAATGGGGACCTGTCTCCTAAAATAAGGGGTCCAGGAAGGCTGGACAGTCTTCAA